>NC_091289.1:65360514-65625514 GCF_032444005.1 Ranitomeya imitator | reverse complement strand
GCTCAACTTCGATTTTTGGGGTGACAGGTTCCCTTTAATAAATAACATTTCCCACATGTCAACTTTACATCAGAGCAATTTTAGAAAGATTTTTTTTTTGTTAGGACGCTATAAGGGTTAAAAGTTAAACAGCAAGTTCCCATTTTTACAACAAAATTTGCAAAACCATTTTTTAGGGACCACATCACATTTGAGGTGACTTTTGCTACGTTCACATTTGCGTTGTTGGGCGAAGCGTCGCCGACGGATACCAACGCATGCGTCATGCGCCCCTATCTTTAACATAGGGGCGCATGGACATGCGCCGGTATGCATTGTCAAGCGTTGGATGAAGCATGCGTCATTTGGGCGCACCAGACAGGGCGCGCCCGACGCTACATGTAGCGTTTTCCCAGTGCCAAATTTCCTGAACTTTCCTATTTTAGGACAACGCATGCGTCAAAAAACGCTGCATTGTGTATATGCGTTTTGGATTGTGTCGACGATGCTGCGCCCAACAACGCAAATGTGAACGTAGCATTTGAGTGGTCAATATGACAAAAAATACCCCAAAGTGACACCATAGTAAAAACTGCACCCTCAAGGTGCGCAAAACCACATTCAAGAAATTATTAACCCTTCAAGTGCTTCACGAAAACTAAAGCAATGTGGAAAGAAAAAATGAACATTTAACTTTTTTTCGCAAATTTTTTTTATTTTCACAAGGGCATCAGGCGAAAATGGACCTCAACCCTAACCCTAATACAACCCTAACCACAGCTATAATTCTAACCCTAACCCTAACTGCGAAGAATGGAAAAAAATTACATTTTTTTTATTTTATTATTTTTATGTAACTAAGGGGGTGACAATTGGGCATCTGATTAACTGTTTTTTTTATTTTGATCACTGTGATAATGTTTATCACAGTGATCAAAGTGAACCAATAGGAAAAATCTCCTATTGTTGCTGGGTACCGGCTGGCAGATCTCGACAAGCGCACTGCGCATGCGCCCGCAATTTTCTTCCAAGAAAATGATGTGAAAGGCCAGGAGATAGAATAGGAGGACCTGGGAATGGCGGAGGTACCGGGGGCGGCTTAGGGGACCCTATTTCTCTCTCCTCTGATGTGCTAGATCATATCAGAGGTGAGAGAAAAGAATTGAAAATTGGACTTTCTTTTTTATTTTCTGTGATTTGGGACTGTAAAAACTGGCCCTGATCATGTTCTCCAGGGTCTCAGCTACCCCTGGTAGCCTCTCCACAGGATGGATCACAAGCCTTATCTTCTCCTGCGGTCTCGACCGCAGTGGATGCTGCTCAGCATAAACGTCAGTCTCAGTTTCTTGCTCAGATTTGGGCTTTGCGCATTGTTACTGCTGCCTCTCCAGGTTCAGCTATGGTAACTAATAATAGACAGCAGCGAGCAGTCATTCCTGAGACTAAGTCCAGGATTCACCCTACTGAGCATGTTCATGAGATGGCAACCTCTCATTGGTGGTTGGTTGTCATGTGCCGGCTCTGGATTGGCCCGCGAGCAAGGTCCTGTCTAATTGACACAATCTATAAAAGGATCTTTGGCACGCCCGTTGGTGCGCTAAGATCATTTATGTCACGTGTGTGTGGAACACTATGGTAGTGTGGACTTGTCTGCATGTGCTCAAGGCAGGCCTATAGCCTTTAGAATTCTGGCACCTATGGAGAGGAGTTCGTGTGAGTGCATACGCTGTGACTGTGTCCACTACCTGTTTTCTTGCCCCTGAGAGAGTAGCGCTCACTTGTGAAGTAACAGGGGATTTCACATAGCACCATTTCCACTAACGTGGCATCTATCTGCGCCATACTGTCCGGGGATAGCTGCATTTCTGTCTTTACACCTCTATGAAGCTATCAGAGCTGGGTAATTATTTTCTGTTCACACAGGGTGACATTTAACCCCATGTGCTTTCAAGATCGCTTGCTGCACGCTTCCGCCATTGTTCACTAGCTGCAGTTTTACATCTCCGCACGGTGGACCCCTGGTTGTGATCGCACTTCATTTAATTTATATTTAGTTCGATTCGCCTACCCCAACTAGGACTCGCAGGTATGAGGACCCTTGACAATGGGTTGTGAGCTTATCTATTTTGGCCAAAGTATCAATCAATACCTCATTTAATGTATTTATTATATGCATTAATTTGTTTATCTTTTATTGCACTTTTTACCATTTTTTGCATGATGCACCTTGGCCACTTATTGTTGTCATGGTTTACTAGGGCGTCTGTCCCTGAGGGGTGCATGTATATAGTGCTGGACAGCCCTCCTTATAATACTGTGGGTGTCATCAATAGGTAGTTTTCCCAACACTTTGCATCACACATACCTGTGTGAATGGCGTTCTAAGCAAGCCTCATTAGTGTGCATTTTTTCTACTAAGCAGCCAATCCCTCCATAATCTGATAGGTGTATGGGTGGCTGCTACTATCGGTAGTGTGCACCTGTGCTGCCCCTGCCTTTATTAATGGGGACCTGCTACATACTGCTAGTGTATTGTCATTTGACAGGTTTTGTTAAGGCTTTCTCCTTATGGTATGTTTTTCTTAATTTTTCCATGTTAGCTGTTTTTGATATTAGTGTTAGAACTAGCAAGCATGAGGACCCTTGACATTGTGTGTGATCTTATCTATTTTGGCCAACATATCAACCAATACCTCATTTAATGTATTTTGCATGCATTAATTAGTTTATCTTTTATTGGACTTTATATCATTTTTGCAGGATGCAGCTAGGCCCCTTATTGTTGGCTTGGTGTACTAGGGCCAACATGCCTTAGCACGATAGAATGCAACCTTTTTTTGTTTACTGTATATGGAGGTAGCACCTTCTGGTATGCACTTATTCACATTAGTCTGGATGTGCCAGTCAGTTTTTTGCCATTTGTATGTTAACTTACTGACCGAGCACTATGCCCTTCACCATATGGTGATTTTAATTGCTGCAAGTTCTTATCAACCCATAAATACAGGCTTTGCTGACAGAGGTGTCCACATTCACACAGGAATTCAGACATCAGCCTAATAGAGGTGTTCACACAGAATAGGGACCCATCAGTCTTAGGGTACTTTCACACTAGCTTTTTTTGGAAATCCATCACAATGCGTCGTTTTGCAGAAAAAACGCATCCTGCAAAAGTGCTTGCAGGATCCGTTTTTTCCCCATAGACTTCTATTGGCGACGCATTTGCGACGGATTTGCACACTTCGCATCCGTCTTTCAACGGATGCGTAGTGCTTTGGCGGACCGTCGGGAAAAAAAAACCCTACATGTAACGTTTTTTTCTCCCGACGGACCGCTTTTTCCGACCGCGCATGCGCGGCCGGAACTCCGACCCCACCTCCCCGCACCTTACAATGGGGCAGCGGATGCGCCGGAAAAATGCATCCGCTGCCCCCATTGTACAATGCAGCAAACGCTAGCGTCAGAATCTCTCCCCGACGCATTGCGACGGGGAGATTCCGACGCTAGTGTGAAAGAAGCCTTAGAGACCCACCTTGACGACGGTTGATGGGCAGATATAATTTGTCCAAATTCTATGCTAAGTGTCCCATATTTTTTTCCTACTTTTCAAAAGCCGTACTGCTATTAATATTATCATATATTTCACATTGACATACTTTAGCACTATATAGTGCAACCTTTTTTTTTATAAAAGTAGCTAGGCAGAGTTCAAGGTGCAGTGTACTGTTAGCAGAAGCAAGTACAAGTTGTGCTGGGCGTTATGAGACGTTATCAAACTCTCTGCGGATATTCCTGCAACGTCCGGAGCTCAAGGTTTAAGTCGGTGGCTATGGAGAGCACCAACACCCGTTCCGTTCAGAGGAAGTTGGACGTGGAACTGTATGAGGGAAAATTTATGGATCTTGGCATTAGTGTAGGTCCGGATGGAAAATATATGGGCTGACAGGAACTGTTACAGCGTGGATAGTTCAGGTGGAAACGAAAGTGAAGCTGGAAATGTACTGTGTTACTGAAACAAGAGACAAATGGTGCTGTGCTCGATACTGTGTGATATCTGATATCTTCACCTATCAAGTAAATTGTTAAATGTTATAATGAACGGGGTGTCCCCTGAGTTGTGTGCCGCTGTTCCTGAGTATGTAGAACTGAAAACAGCGGAGGCCTATGTCACGGGTTCCAACCATGCTGCCAACACTATGTTACAGATTCCAACAGTATGTCAGGGATCCCGGGGAGGAAATCTTTATCGTCCCCACTACTCACACCAATTTGTCATGAACTGGGGTTGTTTGGTTGCCCCCTGGTTCCTCCTGAAGGGGATTTACCTATATCCCACTTCCCAGTTCCGGTTTGAAACCTGCAGCTCTCTGGTGCCCCCTTACCCTCAGGTCAGATTAGGTACTGCACCTAGGGTAATTAGTCACCAGAAAGGCTGCCTGCTATGTACTGGCTATTGGGCTCACCACAGAGAGGGCGATTAACTACTCCCACTCAGGCGGGAACAATAATTAACAATGCTGCCGTCACTACAGATTCCCAAACGCACAGAACAAAGTATGCTGCCACCAGCTCCGATTGCACCAAAGGTTAACGGGTCTGGAGCCAACCCAAATCAGTAGTGTAATTCACCTCAGTTTGTTATAGAGCAGAAGAGACAAGCTAGTAAAATTATATAGTTTACTCCATAAAAGATAGGCAGTATTTACAAAAGTATTAAAAAGATATTATAAAGGAGACGATTATATGTACATTGCAACTACAAATAAAATAAGGATTAAGATGGAAGAGAACACTCACTTTTGCTTAGGTCATTCCAGGCTAACCATGCTGGTGGGAGGAGCCAGACATCACAATGCATTACAGAGGGTCTTATTACAGCAGAGTCCCAGGCAAGCAAGAAGGCTGGGCTGAGTACAGTAACTTATACTTCTGGGCTTGTGATGAGATCACTAAAGGGGCTGGTTACCCTGCACCACCCCCCTCCCCCCTAGCTGCCCAGGTGCACATTTTGTTAAGAAAACTTATAATACTCATAAATGTGCTTGAGAACCTAGCAGAATAACAGCCCACACATCGCTCATCTTATATTGAAATTAGCTTTCTAATGAGTTTAAACTCGGACTAGCTATTCCACTTTGTTTAGGAGAAATCCATTTCTCGGGTTCCTTGGGAGTTAGACTTTAGCAAGAGGCACTGCAGTGAAGCTCTCTCGAAGCACATTTCAAATATGTAACTGTCATATTACTATCACATACTGGCATCGCATTACAGCTTCTGTAATATCTCCCCCACACAGCAAGCACATGGATTTCAAACAAAGAGACTTGTACACACTCCTTGCTTAATTAACATTCCTACAGTAGGAGGGAAGGAAGGAGTGAGGAGAGAATGTAGGGTTACATTAGCCAGGGACAGATATCCCCTAGTTCAGGGGCTGAGAGAGGGGGCCACATACAGCATGTGTGATAACAAAGGAAAAATAATACGCCATTTTATACATTATCGTGACAGCCTACAGGCGGCAAGTGAATGTAATGCACCCTATACAATATAGAACGTTGTGACTGGCACACAATTTATTTGTGTGGTGCCAGGGCATGGAAATGTAGCCCCTAGACCATGGCTAACCACCCTGTGCACCTTACAAAAGCATACTAAACCTGGAGAGCATTGCAATTAGAGCCACAGCTGTGGTTATACTGTAAAATAAAAGAGAGTGTGAATTTAGGCAACTATTTGGTCAAGTCAGATTTAAGAAAACCTGACTTGGGCTTTTATTTTTGAGAGACCTAAAGGAAGGTTGTGGGATGGATCTCTCTCTCCACTCCGGGTCTTGGGAGTGGCCCATGTACGTGATTCCCATTTAAGTTCTCAGTTAAGGTTTGGGTGAGTTAGTTTTTGATTTGCAAGCTCAGAGCAGGAGCCCATTAGGACAGGTGTGTGTGAGATTCAACACAGGCCAGAGCCAGAGAAAGTAAAACCATTGACGCACCCAATGGACTGATACAGACATTCCGGATTCAAGCCGGAGGATAAAACTTCTGGATTTATTTTGCGAGTTTGAAAATAAAGACATTTATGTTGAACTATCTTGAGTCACTACCTAATATCACACAGAAGAGAAAACTGATGCCATACAAATATATATGTTTTATTATATTTTTTTACTGTACCCTTTACACAAATTTCTGTAACTCACCTTTTTGAGATAGAAATTCAGAACAAAGGAACTTTGCTTCTTCTGTCACTCTCTCCTCCAGGGACTTCTTGCCCATCCCAAAGTTTCTAAGTGTTGTCATGGCAAATTTTCTTTGTTCTTTCCATGAGCTCCCATAGTGTGCTATTAGTATGCCTAAAATATAAAATGTTCATTATCATTGAAATAAATATAATGTTTAACCTTCAATTATATGGTCTATTTTGATTTATACCAGTATAAAAGTTGAATGTTTTTAGCCTTTGATTATTGATGATCATTCTGGAGAGATAATATTAATACTATTTTTCCATTAACACCAAACTAAGCACTGAAGCAAATAAAAGATTTTGCTCATTCATGCTGACACCATGTGTTTACAGAAAACATATTATTTTCCTATTAATATATAGGTCTGGAAAAAAATATCTTTAAAAATCTGCAGGTGAGATTTTCAGTGAATGTAATGTATTTTTGTGTGCTGAATCTGAAAATGACTTCCATTTTCCCCTATCACATACAGTTTTCTTGTAAAAGAAGAGAGAATATAATGAATTAACACTGATTGGTAAAAAAAAAAACGTAATTTTATTATCAAGTAAAACATAATTAAATTTGTCATACATGAAACACAGTTGATTGTTCCAGGTTCATTATTCACTCTGTTGGCCTGTGAAACCATTTTTTCTTCTCTTTCAATGTTCTCCTGGTGAGCTTTCATTTTCTGGTATTTCCAGTTTCCCGCTTTAGTATCCACTAGTCACTAGTGATGAGCGAACGTGCTCGTCACTACTCGGTACTTGCCCGAATATCACTGTGCTCGGTGTACTCGGCGAGCACCGAGTATTTCCGAGATTATTCGGCAGGAGCTCGGGTCTCCACCCTGCAATTCTGGCACTCTTTAGAGCGCCAATGACAATGCAGGAATTGGCTGCCATGCACTGTAATGCCGCAGCCATCTTTGTTGTGGTATTACAGTGATTGGCTGGCCGCACAGCATCATCAGGTCTATAAGAGACCTGGCGCCGCCCTGCTCGCGGCATTCTGCTCCGGACTTAGGTATTGTAAGGAGAGCTGCTGCAAAGCAGAATCGTCCTTTTAATAGTTAGTGTAGGTCTGCTAGTGTGTAGTCCACAAATCCTGATAAACCAACAGTCCTTTTTAGGGCTAATTTGGGGGTCCTGAGATTGTAGTGCTTGGTAGGCAGGGGAGTCTATGTGCACACATCCACATCAGTGCAAGGCCTGCAGGCACTATATGTGAGTACATAGATCTCATTGCATACGTAAAAAAGCTCCATTACTGTCTGCTGCTGCTTATTTAATATGTACCTAGCTGCAGTTATCTGTGGCCTTTTTTTGCAGCTTATGCCTGCTCATTTTGTTCTAAAGAAATCCATAGCCCCCTTTTTTCTACAGTTATTTGCTTGGTCCTGCTGCAGACTACAACCAGGTCATTGTAATAGAATGCAAATAGGTGTGCAAATCTTTGAATTTCATTTTTTTTTTTGTGTCCCAGGCATCAGATCTGAGTGCGCCAAAAAATCTCTCCTTTTTTTTGGTGTTATCTAATATTTTGTTGCGTCTTACAACATTTTTGAACACCATTTTGCTGTCCCAAAAATCTGTAGCTGGCCCAAAAATATTTTGCTTCAGTTCTTAGATTTATCACTGTGAGTTATACACCACACGCATTGCATATCATTGCGCAAAATATCTTTCAATTTCAGTACTCCTTTTTTTTGTGTCATAGCCCACGTTTTGACACAGTTTTTGTGTGCCCCCAAAAATCAAGGCCACATTTAGATCAGTCTGTTATCTCAGGCTGATGGCTGGTGTATCTGTGGTGGAAAAATCTTTTATTCGCAGGCATACGTTGCATAATTCTGTGTGCTAGTTTTGTTCTACTAATTTTTTATTGTTTTCAAAAATTCACACAAAAAAAAAATTATACAGTCTATTATCTCAGGCTGAGGACATTGTATTTGTGGAAGAAAAATCTTTTATTCGCAGGCATGCGTTGCATAGTGCTGTCTATTAGTCTTGTTCTACTCATTTTTTTTTTATGTTTTCCAAAATTACCAACAAACATTAAAAAAAATGTATAGAGTGTGTTATGTCAGGCTGAGGCCTGGTGTATCTGTGGTGGAAAAATATTTTATTTGCAGGCATATGTTGCATAGTTCTGTCTGCAATCCTTGATCAACTCATTTTTAATTTTTTTCAAAAATTTACAAAAAACAGAAAAAAAATTATACAGTCTGTTATCTCAGGCTGAGGACGGTTGTATCTGTGGTGGAAAAATCTTTTATTCGCAGGCATACGATGCATAGTTCTGTCTGCTAGCCTTGTTCTACTAATTTCTTATTGTTTTCCAAAATTACCAACAAGCATAAAAAAATTATACAGTGTGTTATGTCAGGCTGAGGCCTGGTGTATCTGTAGTGGAAAAATCTTTTAATCGAAGGCATACGTTGCATCGTTCTGTCTGCTAGCCTTGTTCTACTCATTTTTAGACTAACATCCCCCGTAATCCGAACCTTGCACCTCCGTCTCCAAGACTTCTCTCGTGCTGCGTCAGCTCTCTGGAATGCACTTCCCAGACGATCAGACTGATACCTAGCCCCGACCTATTCAAGCGCGCTTTAATAACTCATCTCTTCAAACAAGCCTACCACATCAACTACTCAGTAAACTAACTTTGCCCTGTTCCCTCCTTCCAAATATTATCTGCATGTGAATCTGCACCCTACTATTCATCTGTCTCTACACCCTCCATGCACACGATAACTGCACTTGTTACTTGACTATTGCACTTAAACACACGGGCTGATGACCGGATCATGCAGCTTTATATGAAAATCCCTATTTATTATAATTGCCAGACCTGAAATAACAAGCACTTTTCACCTATTGTGTCCCCCCATTTCCTTGTAGATTGTAAGCTTGCGAGCAGGGACCTCACCCCTAATGTAATTGTTTAAATTGTCTTAACTTGTACTGAATATATTGTCTGTACATGTCCCCGCTTAATTTTTAAGTGCTGCGGAATATGTTGGCGCTATATTAATAAAAATTATTATTATTATTTTTATTGTTTTCAAAAACTCACAAAAAACAGGAAAACTTAGTGGACTCAACTCGCAACCTCATGTTACGGGCGGAGAGCCACACTAAGTCGCCGGGAACAAAGGACGGAGCGGGGCGCCATCGGCAGAAACTCTCATTCTCTCCTTGGAGGCCTGGATAGCATCCTGTGTGCTGTCCCAAATGTCACATGCCTCCACCGCCCAGTCTGCCACCCTAGAATCAATGGATGAGACAGGCATGGGCACAGGGACACATGGATGCTGGCCTTGGTTAAGGAGGAATAGGGTCTGCCCGGGGGAGTTGGCTACGGCATTGTTCAATGCAAACTCCGCCCATGGTAGCAAGGATGCCCAGTCATCCTGCCTGGCAGAGTCAAAATGTCGCAGGTATGTGACCCGAGTCTGGTTGGCCCTCTCTACCAACCCATTCATCTCGGGGTGGTACGCAGAAGAGAGATTCAGCTCAATGCTGAGTAAATGACAGAGCTCTCTCCAGAACCGAAACACAAACTGGGGACCCTGGTCACTGACAATTTTGTCTGGCATGCCATGTAGGTGGAAAACATGTTTAATGAACAATGCTGCCAAGATAACAATGCTGCAGAAGGTAACCATGGAGGCGGCACCAAGTGCACCATTTTAGAAAAATGGTTGGTGCCTACCCAGATAATGGTGCAGCTACAAGACTTGGGTAATCCCACCACAAAGTCCATCCCGACCATCTCCCAAGGCCTGTCTGTCACCGGCAGAGGGTAAAGTAGCCCAGCAGGCCATTCTCGAGGAGACTGTTTCTTGGCGCAGGAGACACACGCCTGAATATAGTCCCCGACGTCACAGGCCATATGCGGCCATCACTACGTCCTCGCCAGAAACTCTAATGTCTTCTTGGTCCCAAAATGTCCACCCACTTTGGACGAGTGAGCCCAAGAGAGAACCTCTGGTAGCAAATTAGATGGAACGAAAGTCTTGCCTGGGGGCACAGACTCTAGCAAACCGGAGCCACAGTTCTCAAGCTCTCTGAAGGAACAATAGGCCAAGGCTCCTCCTCCTCTGATGACACAAAGGAGTAGGAGAGAGCGTCGGCCCGAGTGTTCTTCTACCTGGAGAGAAAATGGAGGGTAAAGTGGAACCGGGAGAAGAACAGGGACCATCTGGCCTGGCGAAAGTTTAGCCGCTGGGCGGTTTGTAAGTAAACCAAATTTTTGTGGCCGGTGAAAACTTGAAAGGGGGAGCGAGCCCCCTCCAGAAGATGTCTCCACTCCGAAAAGGCAAACTTCATGGCTAGCAGATCCCTGTCCCCGATGGAATAATTCCTCTCCACCGGGGTGAAGGTCTTGGAGAAGAAGAAACAAGGATGCTTCCGACTTTGAGCATCCTTCTGGAAGAGGACTGCTCCAGCACCGACGGAAGAGGCATCCAGCTCCATGATAAATGGTTTATCAACATTGGGGCGATGTAAAATGGGAGCACCAGCGAAGCGTGACTTAATAGAGAGGATGCTTGGAGACCTCCTCCGACCACTATTTGAGATTAGCTCCCTTCTTGGTGAGGGCAACCAGGGGAGCTACCAAAGTTGAGAAGTGGAGAATGAACTGGCGATAATAGTTGATGAACCCCATAAAGCGCTGCACCGCTTTAAGAGAATGATGTTCCTGTCAGTCCATCACAGCCTGTAGTTTGGCAGGATCCATAGCCAATCCTTGGGCAGAAAATGATATAGCCCAGGAAAGGCAAAGACTCCTGTCAAACACACACTTCTCCAACTTGGCATAGAGGAAGTTTGCCCGTAGGAGGTCAAAGACTTTGCAAACATCTTTCCGGTGGGAGTCTATATCTGGAGTGTAGATGAAAATATCATCCAGATAGGCTACAACCAAGGTGGAGAGCATATCCCGGAAGATATTGTTTACAAAGTCTTGGAAAACGGCTGGGGCATTACAAAGCCCGAAGGGCATCACCAGGTATTCATAGTGCACATCCCTGGTGTTAAAGGGAACCTGTCACCCCGTTTTTTTCAGTATGAGATAAAAATACTGTTAAATACTGTTAAATAGGGCCTGAGTGCGATCGGCGCTATTTCCCTGGTGATTGGTGGGGGCGGCCATCTTCCTGAGGTCGCACGTGCGCAGATGGAGTCCTCTGCTGCCCGGGGCTTCAGGAAAATGGCCGCGGGATGCCGCGCGTGCGCAGATGGAGATCGCGGTGGCCATTTTCCTGAAGCTGAGTTCGCATCTCGGCTTCAGGAAAATGGCCGCCACGATCTCCATCTGCGCACGCGCGGCCTCAGGAAGATGGCCGCCCCCACCAATCACCAGGGAAATAGCGCCGATCGTGCATTTTTTCTTCACCTGCCCAGTGGATTCAGCAGTTGGGCATGCGCAAACCACTACACCACCAACGGAAAGATATGCAAGATCTATGGGAAGAAACAGCGCTGTCACCACGCCCATCTGACCAGAACAGCCTGATTGACAGGCGAAAACGGCGACTTTGGTAAGGTATTTCGGCAGCATAGGTGGGGAGTCAGGGTACACAAAATACACTATTGTAACGCACAGCTCAGGCCCTATTTAACAGTATTTTTATCTCATACTGAAAAAACGGGGTGACAGGTTCCCTTTAAAAGCCGTCTTCCATTCGTCCCCCTCACGGATGCGATTAAGGTTGTAAGCACCCTGCAGATCAAGCTTAGTAAATAACCTCGCTCCCCGCAACCTATCGAAGAGCTCAGATATCAAGGGCAGAAGGTATTTATTCTTAACGGTGATGGCGTTAAGACCCTTGTAATCTATACATGGATGTAATTCTCCTTTCTTTTCTGCACAAAGAAGAACCCCGCCCCTGTAGGTGACACTGACTTCCTAATGAATCCTCTTGCCAGATTCTCCTGAACGTACTGAGATATTGCCTCCATCTCCGAGAGAGATAACAAGTAGACTTGACCCCGGGGAGGCTCAGCACCAGGCAAGAAATCAATAGGGCAGTCATAGGAGCGGTGAGGCAGAAGGGTCTCCACAGCCCTTTTGGAGAACACATCCGCATATGGCCAATAGTGCTTGGGGAGAGAGGAAAAATCTGCGGGTACTTCAGTTGTAGCAACCTGAACGCACTCCCTTAAACATCTACCCTCACAAGATTCACTCCATCCCAGAATTCTCCCTGAGGACCACTCTATATGAGGAGAGTGGTAGCGTAGCCATGGTATCCCCAACAGCAGAGGTGTCAAACTGCATTCCTCAAGGGCTGCAAACAGGTCATGTTTTCATGATTTCCTTGTACTGCACAGGTGATAATTTAATCACCTACACACATAATGATTACAGCACCTTGTGCAATGCTAAGGAAATCTTGAAACCACGCATGGTTTGCGGCCCTCGAGGAATGCAGTTTGACACCCCTGCCCAACAGGACCTCATCAGGAATGACTAGCAGGGAGATAATCTCCTGATGAGATGGAGAGTAAATGGGATGGTTTGGTGTGTTATCTGAGAGGGCAATGTCGACCTATTTACCACTCATACGGTCACAGGTTTGGCCAACATCACCACTGGTATTGCGTGTTACTGGGAAAAGGCAGATGACATAAAATTGCCCTCTGCCCCAGAATCCATGCAAAGCTCTACCGTAAGAGTGGATGGGCCTATGGTAATTGTCCCCTAGTGTCTAGTGTACCTCCTCCTACAACCACTAGATGCTGACATTTTCCCAACCACTGGGAACATCTGGAGGCAAGATGTCCTGACTGCTGGCAAACATGAGAGATCTTGAGTGCACGAGCGGTCCGGAACTTAGATCCCGCTCGTGACACCTCCATGGGTTCATGAGACTCAGACGCCTGGACTGGAGATTCCAGAGGTCTGGCGAAGGTAGGAGCCAGCCGAAACCTGTGCCTACACTGGGTTCGCTCCAACCTTCGCTCGTTAAAACGAAGGTCGATGCGCGTTGATACAGCTATTAGCTCCTCCAGTGTGGCGGGAATCTCAGTAGTGGCCAAAGCATCCTTCACATAGTCAGCCAGCCCCCTACAAAATACAGGGATGAGGGCTTTATCTGGCCATTCCAGCTAAGATGCTAAAGTCCGGAAGTGGACGGCAAAATGGCTGACCATGGATGAACCCTGGGTCAATGCCAGCAGTTGGAGCTTCGTATTATGGGTGACTCAAGGTCCTAAAAAGACCTGTTTCAGGGTGCTCAGAAACAGCGGAGCACTCTGCACCACATGATCTTCGCACTCCCACAGCGGCGTAAGCCCACTCTAACGCCCTGTCCGACAATTGGGATATAATGAATCCCACCTTTGCTCGCTCTGTGGGAAAATGAGCAGCCAGAAGCTCGAGGTGTATAGCGCAGTGGCTTATGAATCCACTACATGAATTGCTATCACCAGAGTATTTATCTGGCACCGGAAGGCGGGATAAGGTCGGAACAGGGGTCGGAACAGGGGTGGCAGTGGACAAACTTGCTGCAGCCATGCTAGCAGCCTGAATAGCTTTAGCAAGCAAGAATCCGAACGTACCGTTCTAGACAAATCTGACCAATATTGACAAGCAACACAGCAAAGCCAGCCACTAAATTCTAAAACTTAACATTTAATATGTATACCTCTAAAAATAGTATATTTCCTTTAAAATTACAATTAGGTGCTCATGTGTAACAGTGCACTAGACAAAAAAATTGGCTTGATGTCAATACGGTGTTCATTTTAGGACATGGTCACAAATCAAAGTCAAACATCAGAAATACTCTGTCTGATACCCGAGTCTGATACCTGAGTCTGATACCCGAGTCTGATACCTGACTCTGATACCTGACTCTGATACTTGAGTCTGATACTTGACTCTGATACTTGACTCTGATACCTGACTCTGATACTTGACTCTGATACATGAAATTAGTAAAATCAGCTAAAATTAGTACCTGGGATCACTTGAGCTTGTGGTGCAATGGTAAGGCCGACGGCTGTAGTCTCTAGACGCCGGATCCGTTTTTTTTCCACCCGATCCGTTTTTTTCTGCCGGATCCATTTTTTTCGCCGCATCCCGAATTTTTTTTACGCCGGATCCGTTTTTTTACACCGGATACGTTTTTTTCTGCCTGATCCGTTTTTTCGCCATATCCGTTTTTTTCTGCCGGATCCGTTTATTTTACGCCGGATCTGTTTTTTTTACGCCGGATCTGTTTTTTTTTCGCCGGATCCGTTTTTTTTTCGCCATATCCGTTTTTTTCTGCCGGATCTATTTTTTAACGCCAGATCCGTTTTTTACGCCGATTCCGGTTTTTTTCGCCATATCCGTTTTTTTACGCCGGATCCGCTTTTTTCTGCCAGATACGTTTTTTTTTTCGCCGGATCTGTTTTTTTTTCGCCGGATCTGTTTTTTTTTCGCCGGATCCGTTTTTTTTCGCCGGATCCATTTTTTTTTTCGCCGGATCCATTTTTTTTTCGCCATATCCGTTTTTTTACGCTGGATCCGCTTTTTTCTGCCAGATACGTTTTTTTTTCGCCGGATCTGTTTTTTTTTTGCCGGATCCGTTTTTTTTCGCCGGATCCATTTTTTTTTTCGCCGGATCCATTTTTTTTTCGCCATATCCGTTTTTTTCTGCCGGATCCGTTTTTTTTTACACGAGATCCGTTTTTTTGCACCAATTCCGTTTTTTTTCGCCATATCCGTTTTTTTCTGCTGGATCCATTTTTTTTCGCCATATCCGTTTTTTTTACGCCGGATCCGTTTTTTTTACCCATATCTGTTTTTTTTCGCCGAATCCGTTTTTTCACTGCCGGATCCGTTTTTTTTACGCCGGATCCGTTTTTTTCTGCCAGATTTGTTTTTTTTTCGCCGGATCCGTTTTTTTCTGCCAGATACGGTTTTTTTTCGCCGGATCCGTTTTTTTTTTTTCGCCGGATCTGTTTGGTCTGCCGACTCAGTTTTTTAACGCCGGATCTGTTTTTTTTTAGGCCGGATCCGTTTTTTTACACCGGATCTTTTTTTTAGGCTGAATCCGTTTTTCCTGCCGGATCCGTTTTTTTTAAGCCGGATTCATTTTTTTAACGCCGGATCCATTTTTCTTCACCGGATCCATTTTTTTCCGTCAGATCCATTTTTCTTCTGTGTAAAAAAACGGATTCGGCGTAAAAAAAAACGGAATTGGTGTAAAAAAACGGATCCGGCAGAAAAAAACGGATCCGGCAAAAAAAACGGATCTGGCGTTAAAAAAAAACGGATCCGGTGTAAAAAACGGATCCGGCGTAAAAAAAACCAGATATGGCGAAAAAATGCATCCGGCAGAAAAAAACAGATATGGCGAAAAAAATGGAATCGGCGTAAAAAACGGATCTGGCGTAAAAAAATGGATCCGGCAGAAAAAACGGATCCGGCGAAAGAAAATGGATCCGGTGAAAAAAACCGGATCCGGCGTAAAAAAAACGGATACGGCAAAAAAAACGGATCCGGCAGAAAAAACGGATATGGCGAAAAAAACGGAATCGGCGTAAAAAAAATGGATCCGGCGTAAAAAACTGATCCAGCAGAAAAAAAACGGATATGGTGAAAAAAGCCAGATCCGGCAGAAAAAAAACGGATCCGGCGTAAAAAAAACAGATACGGCGTAAAAAAAAAACGGATCCGGCAGAAAAAAACGGATCCGACATAAAAAAAAAAGGATTCGGCAGAAGAAAAACGGAGACGGCTTAAAAAAAATGGATCCGGCAGAAGCGAAACGGATCCGGTGGAAAAAAAAAACGGATCCGCGTCTAGAGACTACAGCCGTCGGCCTTACCATTGCACCACAAGCTCAAGTGATCCCAGGTACTAATTTTAGCTAATTTTACTAATTTCATGTATCAGAGTCAAGTATCAGAGTCAGGTATCAGAGTCAGGTATCAGAGTCAGGTATCAGAGTCAGGTATCAGAGTCAGGTATCAGAGTCAGGTATCAGAGTCGGGTATCAGAGTCAGGTATCAGACTCGGGTATCAGACTCAAGTATCAGAATCAGGTATCAGAGTATTTCTGATGTTTGACTTTGATTTGTGACCATGTCCTAAAATGAACACCATTGCAAGTGATCCCAGGTACTAATTTTAGCTAATTTTACTAATTTCATGTATCAGAGTCAAGTATCAGACTCAGGTATCAGACTCAGGTATCAGACTCAGGTATCAGAGTCAGGTATCAGAGTCAGGTATCAGAGTCAGGTATCAGAGTCAGGTATCAGAGTCAGGTATCAGAGTCAGGTATCAGACTCAGGTATCAGACTCAGGTATCAGACTCAGGTATCAGACTCAGGTATCAGACTCAGGTATCAGACTCAGGTATCAGACTCAGGTATCAGACTCAGGTAACAGACTCAAGTATCAGAATCAGGTATCAGACAGAGTATTTCTGATGTTTGACTTTGATTTGTGACCATGTCCTAAAATGAACACCGTACACACCCAATCGCCGCCTCTCTCCTTCTCATGAATTTCTGTGCTTGTTCAGAGCACGGCATAGGGGAGAGACAGATAAACTTTTTTCCTTCAGGGGGGAGAGAAACGGGGGGGGGGGGGGGTAAGGGACAGTTGAAGCCTATCTCCCCTGTCGTGCCCCATGCGCAAATCTCCCGCCCTGACAAGGGCAGTCCCGGAGTTTGAGCCTATTTAGATGAAGCCCATTGAAATATATACCCACCCTGGATAGTGTATCCTCTTTTGCTTCCCGGCGCGTTTCCCTCCCCGTTATGGGGGTTCATCAGGGGAAAGAAAAAATTGTCCAGGTTAAAGGAGGTATTCTGCAGTGGCAGACAAAACCTCATCTAATAACATCTTCCATGTGAGGGTCAGGCAGTCTCTCTCTTGTCAGATCTGGTTGCCATTAAATAAGGGAGGGGGAGGTTCTTGGACTCAGGGTCTGTCATCACTTCCCTTTTACTTGTATCATTCATATTACTCAGTTTGAATCACTCCTTTTTAAACCTATCAAAAACGTCTCATATTACTCACAGGACAGTTCATTAGGCTCTTCAAACGGTTCACATATAGTTGTTAGTTGGTTCTTAGAGCTTTGCGCCGTTGAGCGTTCCTCATTAACACCTCTGTGTAATGGAGCATCTGCGCATGCTCCCCTGAGCCAAAAGCTCCTGAATCCCCACCTACAGCTCTGATCGGTAATCTCTCAGTATACACCTCCGTGTAATTTACTTACAGCGCCTGCGCCCTGAAGCCCTGTCCGCTTCTATATCACCTGACCACAGGTCCTGGTCGGTGCCTTCTCAGTGCGCCTTCCTGCGCATGCGCCTCTGTACTAATCGGCTGTGTAAGCGCACAGCCGCAGATACTTGGTCATATCTTTTATCTGATATCTACTGCACTCTCCGCTTATCAGCTAGATACGCGCCGAGTATTTAATGCCTTATGAGCATAAGTTATTTTTATCACCTGATCAGAAGAATATTTCTCTCTAATAGCCGCCAGAAGAAATGTATATTATTAGAGGTTTCTTGAGTTCATGAGTACGCTCTCAATGGTTTTTACTGCCCTTCCAATACCATTTAATTAAGTCACGGGTCCCCATTATGTTTCAATCCTTTAGTCCTTCTTATATTTTAATTTATTTTAAAAACTTAACTAAGACAAGAAAAAAAATTACAATAGAGCCATGAAACGGCTCAATTTTGCGCACACTGATATGGGATCCCTGTAAAGGACAAACCGCAGTTTAAAATAGCTGGCCTGTAGGAATTTTTCTTTAAGCAAACTCGTGTCAATGACTAAAGGTACCTTCACACATAACGATATTGTTAACGATATCGTTGCATTTTGTGACGTAGCAACGATATCGTTAATGAAATCGTTATATGTGACAGCGACCAACGATCAGGCCCCTGCTGGGAGATCGTTGGTCGCTGAAGAAAGTCCAGAACTTTATTTCGTCGCTGGACTCCCTGCAGACATCGCTGGATCGGCGTGTGTGACACCGATCCAGCGATGTCTTCACTGGTAACCAGGGTAAACATCGGGTAACTAAGCGCTTAGTAACCCGATGTTTACCCTGGTTACCATCCTAAAAGTAAAAAAAACAAACACTACATACTTACCTACCGCTGTCTGTCCCCCGGCGCTGTGCTCTGCACTCCTCCTGCACTGGCTGTGAGCGTCGGTCAGCCGGAAAGCAGAGCGGTGACCAAACAGCGACGCTGCAGCGATCCGGATCGTTGTCGGTATCGCTGCAGCGTCGCTTAATGTGAAGGGGCCTTAAGACATGGCAAAAAAATTACAATGGAGGCCAGAAATGGCACAATTTTGAGCGCACTGATTTGGGATTTGTGTGATGGACAAACCCCATTTTAAAATAGCTGGATTTTTAGCGCTGTCATATGGAAAGGATCTGGCTGTATTCTGCAGTGCCAATAAATGGAGCAGAAAAACAGTGTTCTCTGGATTGTTTTTAAAGCAAATAATCAGGATTAAGATCCAAAAAAAATATTTTTTCAAATTATTATTAGGCAGCAGCAGCAGATAGAACCGGAATGGACCCTATTGCTATGTGCACTGCAGTCTCCACATATACTGCCTACCTGCCTAGCCCTCATATCTATGCAGCTATTAGTCCTCAGAAGGACTGTTAGTTGAGATGGATATGTGTATAATATATGGTATACCCATACTAACCCTCCATCAGGCGCAATATAGATTCTCGTCAGTTCAGGCGCAATGTGCCTGACAAGCACAGGTCAGAAAACCACCTATAGTAGCTACATATTTCAATTTCAGGACTATAGAAGTAGTCAGTGACCTTCATAGGAATGTATTAAAGGGAACCTGTCACCCCGTTTTTGAAAGATGAGATATAAATAGTGTGAAATAGGGGCAGAGCTGGGCTTTACATTAGTGTCCTTTTGGTGCCTTTATTCCCCCGGGATGCTGCTGAAATACCTTTGTGAAGTGTCCGTTTTGTCCTGTCAGTCAAGTTGGTCAGGTCGAATGGGCGTTGTAAAATAGCGGTTCCTCCCCCTGATTCTCGGCTTGTCTTTCGTAAACGCGATCTGTGAATAGCACAGATCGCGCTTTTTCTTAGCGCCTGCGCAGTGAATTTGCCTCCGGCGCCTGCGCATTATGTTTTGCCCATCTGTGGGCAAAGCATAATTGACATCATTGCGCATGCGCGGGCCTTCACTTTAGCCGGGGTGCCCCGGAAGTTGTCATATCGGCAAAGTGTTATTCTGGATGCCGTATCTCATCCCACACTGCGAGCGTAAGGCAGGCGAGCGATCTTGGCACAAAACTTACGCTCGCAGTGTGGGATGAGATACGGCATCCAGAATAACACTTTGCCGATATGACAACTTCCGGGGCACCCCGGCTAAAGTGAAGGCCCGCGCATGCGCAATGATGTCAATTATGCTTTGCCCACAGATGGGCAAAACATAATGCGCAGGCGCCGGAGGCAAATTCACTGCGCAAGCGCTAAACATAACGCCAACGGCGGAACTAAACTTCACAGGGAATCGCATGAGGTGGGGGAGGAACCGCTATTTTACAACGCCCATTCGACCTGACCAACTTGACTGACAGGACAAAACGGACACTTCACAAAGGTATTTCAGCAGCATCCCGGGGGAATAAAGGCACCAAAAGGACACTAATGTAAAGCCCAGCTCTGCCCCTATTTCACACTATTTATATCTCATCTTTCAAAAACGGGGGTGACAGGTTCCCTTTAAAAGAGATTACACCAAATCAGATGCAAAAAAAAAACATTTATTAACCATAAACTTATTAAAACTAAAAGTACCACTTTTCGGTAGTACCGCCAAATAGGCTCCAGTTATCTTTACTTAACTATTGCTTAAATATAAAATTATGGAAAAAAACTTAAAGGATATTGCACTTAGATGTTACTTAATTATTTTCTACTCATCTTCAGTGGTTTCAATTGCAGCAGAAGCAGCACAGGTACACTTAGAAAAGCAAGGCTGGCAGACGAAAGTTGCATGGGAAAGGCAGATTGATTCTTTACATATTTTGCAGTCATATTTAGAAAGCCTTCTGAAACCAGATACAAATGAGCAGGTAGTACAGCTGCGTCTTTTAGAAGGTGGTAGAGTCGGTGTTTGTTCTGGAACGTCCTTGGGACGATATCTCTTCAACCGGTGTTGCAGGGCAAGGGGCATTCCAACCGTCTTTGTACTTCTTAGGCTTAGCTCTCCACTCACCAGTTCATTAGCCAATTGTTTTAGGTACATTCTTCTGCGCATTTGTTTAAGTTCATTACCGAGGTAAATTACTTGTGAGTTGATGCCACCCACATTCAGCATTGTAAAGAAGATTACCATCGGCCAGCGTTTGGTATTTCGACTTACATTGAAATTGCCACACATTTGGTCAGCAGTGTCAACGCCGCTTTTGGTCAAATTATAAAAAGTTATGATTTCTGGTTTCCTTAGCTCCCCAGACTCTGGATCAATGGTGTAATCATTATGTAATGAAGAGACCAAAATCACATTTTTCCTCTCGCGTGGGATGTAAGAAACTAAAATCTTTCCATTACTGAACCCAAACATAGTGCTATACTGTTGTTTGCCTTTTGTATATAGAAAATCTGGCGGCAACTGCCTTTTGTTTTTTCTAACAGTTCCCACATATGACAGCTTTTTCGTTTTTAAAAAATCAATCAGATCAAAGTCAGTAAACCAGTTGTCAGCAGTGATATTTCGACCAGATCCAAACATTGGCTCAGCAATTCTCTTTACCACATCACTAGGCTTGTTGCTCACATTGAAAGGACCTGGTGGCTGTCTTCCACAATAAACTTCCATGTTCATAGTGTACATCATCCTTGCATCAACCATGGCAAAAATTTTAATTCCATATTTGTTTGGCTTCGATGGTATATATTGCCGAAAACCACATCTTCCACGGAAACCTGGAAGCATCTCATCAATAGTGAGGTTTTGCCCCGGGCAATAGCTTTTTTGACAATTCATAATAAATTGTTGAAATATGTCCCGAATTGGTGCAAGCCGGTCATAACCTTTTCGTTCTGTCCGGGTACTTCGATCATCGAAACGGAGGCAACGGATCAGGACTTTGAATCGTTTCAGATTCATCACAAGGCTGAATTTTTCGATGCCATCACCGTCTGTCCCCCACAGCTCCTCCAAACTTTGCCTATTTGCTCTGAAAGCACCAGCTAGGTATAACAAGCCAATAAATGCCTTGAGTTCAATCACATCAGTGTTTTTGATGTCCCTCTCTCTGGAGAATTGCTCTTTGATTGTGTCAATATACTGGTTAGTGAACCGAACAATAGTTTCCAACATGCTATCTGTAATTAGATTACTCCAACATTCCACTGCAGTTTTAGCTTTTCTAGCACTTCCAATAACTCCAGGAAGGTGTGTAATAATATTGTGGGATTCTCTGCGCTGTTTGTTCTTGGGTGCCTTTTTGTTCCACTTTGTATTTTTATCTTTGCCCAAATAATAAGCTAGATCTGTGTCTGTTTCCTCTGTATCAGTGTCATCACCATCCTGCTCTGTTCCAGAATCAGTGTTAAGGTACCTTCACACATAACGATATTGTTAACGATATCGTTGCTTTTTGTGACGTAGCAACGATATCGTTAATGAAATCGTTATGTGTGACAGCGACCAACGATCAGGCCCCTGCTGGGAGATCGTTGGTTGCTGAATAAAGTCCAGAACTTTATTTCGTCGCTGGACTCCTGCTGACATCGCTGGTTCGGCGTGTGTGACACCGATCCAGCGATGTCTTCACTGGTAACCAGGGTAAACATCGGGTAACTAAGCGCAGGGCCGCGCTTAGTAACCCGATGTTTACCCTGGTTACCATCGTTAAAGTAAAAAAACAAACACTACATACTTACCTACAGCCGTCTGTCCTCCAGCGCTGTGCTCTGCACTCCTCCTGTACTGGCTGTGAGCGTCGGTCAGCCGGAAAGCAGAGCGGTGACGTCACCGCTCTGCTTTCCGGCCGCTGTGCTCTCCAGCCAGTACAGGAGGAGTGCTGAGCACAGCGCTGGAGGACAGACGGCTGTAGGTAAGTATGTAGTGTTTGTTTTTTTACTTTAACGATGGTAACCAGGGTAAACATTGGGTTACTAAGCGCGGCCCTGCGCTTAGTAACCCGATGTTTACCCTGGTTACCAGCATCGTTGGTCGCTGGAGAGCGGTCTGTGTGACAGCTCTCCAGCGACCAAACAGCGACGCTGCAGCGATCCGGATCGTTGTCGGTATCGCTGCAGCGTCGCTTAGTGTGAAGGGGCCTTTACATTCTGCTACCTCATCTTCAGATGAAATGTCACTAGATTCCTCTAAATCCTCAGTTACTGCTGGTTCTTCCTCATCATCTTCTAACAAAAAAATCTTCATTTCTTCTAAATGAAGGGGTTTAGATGAATCATACTGTTTTCTGGCCATTGCAGCAGAAAATCTGAAGCAAGAGAGAAAGAGTATGTGTTAGGGCGCAATGTGCCTTAGAAGCCACCCTCCTTTTGTCTAAGAAAACAGTACTTATGTACACTAACTTAGCATTAATCCTTCATAAAACAAGCTAAATACACAATCGTGATGAATAAAAAAAGAAAATACTAACCTTTCAATTTGTGTTGAAATCAGGCGCAATGTGCCTGAGAAGCCAAAGTGTTGATATCTGCTCATTAGAAGGTCTGCTGAGTCACTGTGATATCAGGTTTCACAGAGCCTGTAGAGTCAGGAGATAACTAGGAGGGGTGGGGTTTTCTGATAAGTGGGCAAGGAGAGAGAAGTGAAACTAATTACTGTGTGCCTGTCAGATCTATTGCGCCTGACGGAGGGCTAAGTAGGAAGGAAAAAAATCTCTCCCTAGCTCAGCAGCATCTCTCCCTACACTGCGTGATGCTAGAGCTGACTGTGACAAGCAGGGCGGCGCCAGGTCTGATATTGACCTGATGACGCTGTGCGGTCAGTCAATCACTGTAATGCTACAACCAACATGGCTGTGGCATTACAGTGTGTGACAGACAATCCCTGCATGTTCATTGACGCACTAAAGAGCGACAAACATGCAGGGCGCGGACCCGAACGCCTGCCGAGCAACCCAGGAAATACTCTGCAGGCTCCGAGCATCGTGAGTACTGTGATGCTCAGGTGAGCACCGAATAGTGACGAGCGTGCTCACCCATCACTAATTCCAGCCAATTTTGCGTTCAAAAAGTGAAATGGTGCTCCCTCCCTTCTAAGCTCTGCCATGCACATAAAAGGTGGCTTTTCCCCACATATGGGGTATCGGCATACTTAGGAGAAATTGCACAAAAAAATTTGTTGTCCATTTTCTCCTAAAACCGTTGTGAAAATAAAAAAAAAAATTGGTTCCAAAGTAAACTTTTTGTGAAAAAAGAAAAAATATTATTTTTCTATCCACATTGCTTTAGCTCTCCTGAAGCACCTGAAGGGTTAATATACTTCTTGAATGTGGTTTTGCGCACCTTGTGGGGTGAAGTTTTTAGAATGGTGTCACTTTTGGGAATTTTCTGTTATATTAACCCCCCAAACTCACTTCAAATGTGAGGTGGTCATTAAAAAAATGGTTTTGTAGATAAATATTTTATGTGAAATATCTCTCTGATTTAAGGGCATAAAAATTCACATTTTGAAAATTGCAACATTTTCAACATTTTTGCCATATTTCATTTTTTCATAAATAAACTCAAGAAATTTTACCAGTAACATGAAGTACACAATATCATGAAAAACATTCTCAGAATCAGCGGGATCCATTAACGCATTCCAGAGTTATAATCACATAAAGTGACAGTGGTCAAAATTTTAAAAATTGGCTCTGTCACTAAGGGGTTAATGATCCTGCTTCTCTTTTGGGTACTAGGCCTAGCGGAGATAATCTAAAATTATGAAATCGAGGTGATGTAAATGGGCCTAGCATTCTACCCATCTCAATTTTTTTTTATCAATTTTGTCTTTTACTACTGCTTCAAATGATTTGACAGATGATGAGTTTCTACGCAACAACAGCCTGAACCTAAAAACTTAGGAACATAAAAACCATATTTAAAACCTTCAAAAATGTGCTCAGCTTTGTCTCGACTTGGGAACAGCTCCAGCCACAGGAGAAGCCTTTCCAGCTTACTGGCATCAATGCTTTTGAAAAGAAAATCCTTGGTTCCTGACTCCCTTTGAGAAGTATTTTGACATGAGGTGCTTGTCCCTGCAAAATGAGCACTCACAGCGAAATCTACAATCGCTCTGCCATTTACACTTTGCCTCATTAAATGCAAAGCAAAAACCTCTCTTGTTTAATACGGCAGGTATAGCTTGTCTTGTAAAATTATTCCTTTATAGTAACATCAAATTAATCCATATCTCAACATCCGTCACACACCATTTTAAGGAAGGGTGGACTGATAACTTCTGCCTGAATAATTCATCATAATTGCACCATGCCATATCGCCAAAATTGTGGTATGCCTTTAGTACAATATCCAAATGTTGAATTAGTCCTGAACAAAAATTAGGTCTCTTTTCGCCAAGCACTGCTGTAAATATAGAAAAGGCTTGGACCCAAATATTAAAGGGAACCTGTCACCCCTAGCTAAGCCAAGCCCACCGGCATCAGGGGCTTATCTACAGCATTCTGTAATGCTGTAAATAAGTTCCCGATGTATCCTGAAAGATGAGAAAAAGAGGTTAGATTATACTCACCCAGGGGGGCGGTCTGATCCGATGGGCGTCGCGGTCCCATCATGGGCCTTCCATCTTCATAGGATGATGTCCTCTTCTTGTCTTCGTGCTGCAGCTCTGGTGCAGGCGTACTTTGTCTGCCCTGTAGAGGGCAGAGCAAAGTACTGTAGTGCGCAGGCATCAGGAAAGGTCAGAGATGCCTTGCGCAGGCGTGTACTACGGAGGACATAGAATGAACTTCAATCCAATATTGCAGCCAACATGCAGCTAGCAGGTAAGGAAAGGGTGAATCAAACACCTAAAAACTCCGCCCATATGACCGAAAACCGGTCCCGCCAAATTCAGGTAACAGGTTCCCTTTTATAGATTGTTTTAAATGAAAACCCAATGGTGATAACTCACAAACTAAAGCTTCCTTTAAACAAACATATGACACCCTAGAATCTTTCTTTTTACTGGGTTTGTCAGACCTACTTAAAAGAAGCCCTAAGCTACTTTTAAAATCCTATTCTTCTAAAGTGTCTACAACTATTTTCGTTAGGGCAGTGTTCCCCAACTCCGGTCCTCAAGAGCCACTAACAGGTCATGTTTTCAGTATTTCCTTAGTATTGCACAGGTTATAATTGCATCACATGCACAGGCAATAATTCCATCACCTGTGCAATACTAAGGAAATCCTGAAAACATGACCTGTTGGTGACTCTTGAGGACCAGAGTTGGGGAACATTGCTTTAGGGCATGATTTAAATAATCTGGCTGATAATAAACAGAAAGGACAGACAATGGGACATTAAGTATCTCACCCCTCCTTTCTGTTCCATGACACTGATGAGTTCCTGGAATGCTAAGGTCGTCATCAGCGCTTGCAACCTCCTGCCGAGGCAAGCACTGCCGCTGCCAATTTTTCTTAGCCCTGGCCGGTGATTCGTCCTCTGAAGAATCTTTCACCTCATAGCACCATGCTCCTGCGGACAATGAGGCTCTTCTGCTCCTCCCTCGGTCTGGGGAGAGTGGCGCCAGTGTAAGGGGGTCATCAAGGCAGCGGGTACCTGCGTGCTGGGTCTGGAACTGAAGGGGCTACATCCTCTGTTTCCGTGGGAAGGCTTAAGAGAGTCGGACCATCCCCGGTTGCCGGAAGGGAAGTTTGAGGGAGCCGAACCAACCCTTGAACCCAGGAGGGTGGGTGGAGCCAGAAAAGGGCACGCAGCAATGGAGACATAAAAAGAAAAAGCACACAAAGCAAGTCAGTCATGCACCGGTTTAGAGCAGTGAGGAGGGCAGTGTAGGGAGCAGAGCGCAGAAAGGTGAGTGGTGCACTTTGCTTCCCTTATCAGAGAGTATCAGTGTGGCAATGGGCCGTGCAGAAGGAGCTGCTGTCACCTGCAGAGCAGAGCCATGCAGAGCAGAGCCATGCCCATAGAGTAGAGCCAATCCGGGTCCTGCAGCAGCCAGAGAGAGGAGTGCTCCGTTCGGGAAGCATCAGATCCACACAGACAAGTGACCGCTGTCGCCCCCCATCAACAGCGGGAACCACAGAGAGAGAGATGGGCAGTGTGTGTCCGGTGACCGTTATAAAGCCAGGTGCCAGGATCGTGAGTACTATTAAACTATTTGCATTGTTCTTCTAAATATTCTTACTTAACAGCAGTTTTTCCACACTTGCCTAAAACCTTTGCATAGTGCTACACATGTCTGGAGTGTAAATGGCATTCATAAGTCCCCACAGCATCATCAGTGATGGCCCTCGTTAACAGTAGTAATCCAAATAGCACATAACTACTTAACCAGATATTTATTTAAGGCTTTGCTTGCAACACGTAAATAATCTTTCTAAACATTGTACCTTTAGTGTCTCCAACATATCCCAGTTTTTCATAAGTAGGAAATCGTGGACGATCTGCTATCTCTTCAGACCTGTTGATCAGCGCTTCCTTATTCACTTCAAAGCCATTGAGTACCACCGTTTTTGTCCAGAAGAACTGCAGACTATATACATTACCAAACTGTTTTCCTAGCTGTGAAAAATGAATAAAATATGTATATATAAAGAACACAAGTCATGTTTTCACTAAACTACGGTAAATCAATGAAGAATACGGAAATCTCAACCTACAGTAACCACCGATCCACCAAACTGCTACAAGACCAGCTCTGCCCTCACCTATTGTATCCTCACCCATCCCTTGTAGATTGTGAGCCCTCACGGGCAGGGTTCTCTCTCCTCCTGTACCAGTCGTGACTTGTATTGATTAAGTTTATTGTACCTGTTCTTTATTATGTATACCTCTCCTTACATGTAAAGCGCCATGGAATAAATGGCACTATAATAATAAATAGTAATAATAACTTGACCATAGAGAGATTTAAAAAAATACAGTTAGGTCCTGAAATATTTGGACAGTGACACAAGTTTTGCCATTTAAGCCATTTACCAAAACATATTCAAGATACAGTTATATAATCAATATGGACATAAAGTGAAGACTTTAAATTGAGCGCATTCACATCTTAATTGGAGTAAGGGTTTAGAAATTAAAGCTCTTTAGCTGCTTCATTTTAAAGGCACCAAAATGAATTGGACAATTATCTCAAAAGCTCTTTAATGGGCTGCATGGGCTAATCCCTTATTAATCCATCATCAATTAGACAAATAAAAGGTCTGGGTTGATTCCAAATGTGGCATTTGCATTTAGAAGCTGTTGCAGTGAACCCACAACATGCAGTCAAAAGTGCTCTTAATGGAAGAGAAACATACCATCATTAGGCAGAAAAAAAATAATAACAAACAAATACAGCAAGGTTTATTGGGTGATGTTTATCAGTACAGATGGACAATGACCCAAAATATACTGTGAAAGCAACCCAGGAGTTCTTTTTAATTCAAAGAAGTTGAATATCCTGGAATGGCTGAGCAAATAATCAGCTTTCAACTCCATCGAGCATGCATTTCCCATGCTAAAGGTAAAATTTAACCCTGCTGTTATGTTCGGTCAAAAATGACCATTTTCGAACTTTGATATTTTTAAAAACTTCTTTATGCGGTTCTGAAACTTGTGGTTAATTCTATTTTCCTAATTTGAGAGGTTATTTCTAAGGGTACTTTTTTGGGGGTTTAGTTTTTGCGGCACATTTTTTTTTACACTTGTACTGTTCCCGGTCAAAAATGACCGAATAGCATTTTATGCTAATTTCAGCCATTTTTTGAGTAAAACAAATGAGTTATAATTTCTTTTGAGACTACTTATTGCATCTACTATTGTTTATGAAGTAAACAGTTGCTTTAGGTGCAGATTTACACATGCATTCAGGACAAACCATACGCATTGGCTTTCAGTACAGTTCTGTGCAATTTTTTTTCTCTGTATGTTATTTACCCTGCTTGAATGTAAACAATAGAATTATGTGAAAGATTTTCTGAAAAAACTGATTTTTTTTTATTATTTTTACTATTTTTTTCAATAATCCCTTGTAACCTTTATAAACACAAAATAAATAAAAAAATTTAGTTTTTTACGTATTTTTTTTTATAATGACCAACCATGTTCACATACAGTATAATAATGCAACAGGTATTCAAAGACATTTTTATTAAGTAGCTAAAACAGCATTTTAATAGGTCCGGTCAAAAATGACCGGAGCAGTACAAGTGTATAGTGGAAACGAATAGAACAGCAGGGTTAAGGTAGAAAGACTCACACGTAACCCGCAACTGAAGTCAGCTGCAGTAAAGGCCTGGCAAAGCATCACAATTGAGGAAACCCAGCATTTGGTGATGTCACTGGCTTCCAGACTATAGGTAGTCATTGATACCACAAAATGTGAAGAAGTAATTGAACCACCACAAAACGAATATAATCCCAAAAAATATTAAGCTTTATTAGACATACATAAAATGTTAAAAGTCTGCTAGAGACCAAATAACAGGGGCCAAGGTAACCTGCACATGCAGATAATAATTTAGACCAAGCTACAAATAAGCATTCAATCTATAAGAGCCAACAGTAAAAAATTGTAATAGGATTAAAGTGCACAGTGCTAATGCAAATAATACAAATGCAAAAAAAAAAAAAATATGTAAAAAACATATAACGAATCCTTTTTGTTATAAATGAAGCCGGACTAGTTCAGGGAAGAAAGGAAATAAATAAGTAGTAATTATTGAAAAAAGAATCCCTTTGCAATGCTAGCGAGGTTTTACAAAATAAAATAGTATACTTCATGTCAATATGTAAATAAAATAATATGCAAATAAGTGCAAGGTAAATATTGAAGCGTTGATATAATAAAAGGAAGGTGGGGGAACATTGTCAATGCACAAGATATGCCTATCTTAAGACATGCAGAAGAGGTGTATGGTGGAAATCTGGACTGTTTTCACTTTATTGCCATAGAGGTGGTTAGTGGTTACACGACAAAGGGGGGGAGTTGGGATAATTTACTTTTACTAATAGAGGCAAGATGGATTTATCGTATGAAAATTGTGTCTCCAGGTGGTTTTAATGAGCAGCTGCATTATGGTCGCTTTTTGTGATCTTGTGTCATGTCCCCCACTATCCTCTATTTGGCATTTCTTTCTTTTTAGGACACCCATTCCCCCTTTTACTGAACCTTGAGTGAAATCCACCATATCTGGCCCACTGACGTAAATAGGTGTTTTGACCTTTATTAAATGAATAACTATACATTTTTCATTATTCCACCCGCTGTGATGGAGAGTAAGTAAAGTTATCCCATCCCCAATAATGCAAGTGTTAGGTGTCAAGTTCCTGCTGGTGCATAGGGGGAATCTCAAACCATGTCCACTACGGTCTCCCATTCTCCTCAAGCCGCAGTGGAGCCTGCTCAGCGGAGACGTCAGTCCCAGTGTCTTGCTCAAGCAGATACTGTGCACTTAGTTACTGCTGCCTTTCCAGGCTCTGCCTTTGTAGCCAGCACTGATCTGCAGTGAGCAGGCATTTTTGGGACTAAGTCCTGCTTTCTCCATACTGGGCATTCTCATGAAACGACCTCCCATTGGAGGTCAGGGGTCACATGCTCAGGTCGTGTTGCGACTCCTATTGGACCATCTGGAAGGTCCAGGAGCGCTACTACTATAAAAGGCATGCATGGCCGCTCGGCCATGCGCTAGTGTAAACCAGTTATTGTGTGTGTGGATGTATGCCTGTTCTGGTGAAAGCTCCGAATCATTCCCATCCCTAGAGTTCTTGAATGCTCATGAATGCTGGAGCTGCCTAGCGCCAGTTAGTGCCATCCAGCACAAGGCACAATCTTACAGCATCCATTAGCAGCATTAGCCAGTGCGGCACAGTGCGCATCCAGTGCGCTTTCCAGTCCCTAGTTAGGGCTGTTAGTGGTGTCCGCCAGAGCAGTGCTGCGCGCACCTAATGCGCTAAATCTATTTAGTTTAGTTTCTTCACTGACACCACTGTAGCAGTGTCGAGCGCAAGAGGTCTAGAGGGACTCTTACCCTGAGTCTTGGGGCAGAGTTCTGTGACTCCTTGCTTGCGCTCTCTTTGCGGTATCACGGCCCTGTGATGCAATAGGGTTCGCTTCCTTCATACCGGGTGAAGCTAACCAGTGTGTGTCTTCTCTTAATACTGCCATATAGTCCCTCATTACTGAGCAGCAGGTGTCTTTTCTGCAGGGTGGACCCCGAACAGCGAACGCATTTTATATCGCCTCCAATTAATATTTGGTGCGTTCCGCCAATCCTAACAGCAAGCATATTGACATATGGATGAATGAATATGTGAGTTTCATGATGACATAAACATGGCCCTTATAAGGGACCTTTTGTGGGTTAATGGATGGGATTCAATGATCTAGATTTATATGTTATGGACATACCTATACTCAGCAATAACACTGTGAGACTGAGCCCCGTTGCATGCGCCAGGTGAACTGCATCTGTGTTCCAGTAAGGCAGGAAGCAGATGTGAGCACAGTCCACCTTGCACCTCCGCACAATGGGACACCTCCTGCACTCCATCAACATAGGAAATGGATACCATGACCCGGAACTAGTACGTCATGACTTCTAAAGTGGAGGGGATGTGGGGAGAAACTAGCATGATGGACACTGACTCCCGACATGAGGCCTATGAGCATCATTCCCACACTGATCTTTTGATCTATTCTTTATACCAGTGTGTTCTGCAGAACCAAACAATGAGGAAATGCGTCGAGATTATACATGCTGGAGTTATCTTTGTCTGGTATATTTGAATGGGGCATACTGTTTTGTGGGGATATATGCAATTTTGCCACAAAAAAGGGGGGCCATTTACCCCCTTGAGGTGCATACAAACATGATATTGTTCAGTGAGCATATATACAATGAAAGATGGAATCAAAACGGTGAACTATCTTTTGATGTATGAAAGCACCTCCTGTGTTTATCTAATCCCTGTTGTTCTGCCCATTCTAGCGAAGGTCAGGTTTCGTATCTAGCTTTAAAAAGGTTTAATACCATAGTTTTGGTTTTGCTGTGTTATAGCACCACCTAGTGGTGGTTAAATTTATTACCTGTGTTTTCAGTAACTATTAGAGTGTTGCATTCTGGGATTCACCAAGGTATCATGGGAAGGGGAAACTCCATTTTCTCTCTGTGTATTTCCCTGGACACACGTGTTAATCTGCTGTGTTGAACTACCTCGCTTACTTGCCATTCCGGTTAAGATTATCCGGTAAGACCATTATCCCTGTTCTTGCTATGTAATGTTGTACAGAGTGTGATTAACTGTATAGCAGCCAGTACACAGGAAATGTGATTTCAGTTACCTGCTGTATGTAGTTATTATAGAAGTTGCATCATCCTGTATGCTTTCCCTGTTAGTTGCAGTCATGTTATTATTTGCCCAATACTTACTCAAATCATTTGTATTCTTATAGTTTTACCGCGCTCATGTTTACCAATAAACAAGTTAGACTACAGAGAACAGTCTGCTTATTTGGGAGACAGAAGTGGTTTATGCCATATGTCGGATCACACACCGTATCAACGTGTATGAAGACAGAACAGTAAAACGGATTCTTGATGCCAGCTTGGCCAGTAATACGGATTCTTGACGCCAGCTTGGCCAGTAAAACGGATTCTAGATACCAGCGGAGGCCAGTAAAATGCAGGCTAGATACCAGCAAGCAGTAAAACAGAAGCTAAATACCAGCGGAGGCTAGCAAAACCAGGTTAGATGCCAGCAATAACAAGACCACTTACACAGCCGCTTGTACCTCACCGCACAGCCTGCAGATACCGCAGCGGCCGCCATATTGCCCGCCAAGCGCTACACGTCTCAGTCTACGCTGAAGTCATTCCTACCCGCTCTGAGACGTCCTACAGCCTGCAAACGGACACACGATGTCTGCAAGTCGAGCATCCTCAGTCAGGACGAGGTCTCAAACAAGCCGCTCTAGCAAGTCTTCCTCGAAAAGGTCTGTCACCCTCGCCCGAGCAGAAGCTGAGGCGGCGAAGGTAAGATCCTCCTTCGCTGCACAAGAGATGCAGTTAAAGTTAAGACAAGCCGAGCAAGAAGCAGAAAGAGCCCGCCTGCGAGCGACCTTAGAAAGGCTTTCCGCCGAAAAAGAAGCAGCAGCCGCAATAGCCAAAGCTGAGTTCTTAGAAGCCGTGGAGTTTCCCGAATCTGAGCGTGACAGCGACGTACGTGGACCAGACCTTGATCGTCAGGACCCTGCTCAACGCGTCTCAGAATATGTCCACCAACATCCCGGAATAGAAGACAACTCTGATCCGTTCCACCAACCAGCCTATACAGATTACCAGAGATCCTTCCTCCAAACACCGTACTGGAAGCAGGAAGGTATACTGCGAAACGACGTCGACCACCACTACCGTCTTACAGAACAGAAGGTACGGCCTCCTCCCAGACTGACAGGGACACCCTTCGCTTCAGAACGGTTTTATACAGACTTTCCTAAGCCAGAAGCTCCTACCAGGTATGAGGATGCACCACACACACCGCATGACAACAGCACACCAGCTCATGTTGGCACTGACTCAGCCACTATGAACTTTGCAAGGTTCTTTACCCGCCGGGAGCAGGTCACCAAGGGACTTGTAAAGTTCACTGATCAAGCTGAAAGCTACAGAGCATGGCGAGCCTCCTTCCAGAATGCCATCAGAGACTTGCATCTTTCCAGTAGTGAAGAGTTAGATCTACTGGTTAAGTGGCTTGGGAACGAGTCAGCTGAACACGCCAAAAGAATCAGGAACATTAACATAAAGTACCCACACACAGGACTTCGCATGGTGTGGGAGAGACTCGAAGAATGTTATGGGTCAATAGAAGCTATAGAAAATGCTTTGTATAAAAGAATTGATGATTTCCCCAAGATAGCAAATAAGGGTTATCAAAAGCTCAGGGAACTGAGCGACTTGTTAACCCTCCGTCACATACAACTGAACTGACAGGCGCTTCTCTTTTACTTTCATTTCTCCTTCCTCACCAGATTGTGAGGAAACCCCCTCCCTCCAGGTAGTCTCCTGTCTCTTGAAGGTCTGTGAAACCTGATATCACAGTTGGATTTCAGAGCTTCAGGGGAGAGGATATAGCTGCCCAGATCTCTCAGGCTCATTGTATGTGAATACGTCACATTCAGTAAGGTTGGTATTTCATGTTTTTATTCATCACAATAGTTTATTTAGCTTGTTTTATGAATGTATAGCACAAAATGTGAGGATATTTCATAGAAATAAGGGAGATTTTATAAAAGAAAGTGTGCTGCTCAGGCATATACAGTAGTTCCCTAACATATTCCTTCTCTTGCTTCAGATTATCTGCTGAAATGGAGAGGAAAATGTACAATTTATCCAAACAACTTGATGTTGAGGAAGTAACAAACATGTTGTTAGATGATAGAGACCTCACACTGAATGAGGATTTAGGAGAGGAAAGTGAGATTGATTCTCATGATGAGGTAGAAGAATGTGTCCTGGATTCTGAAACAGAGCAAGATGGTGACAGTGGTGAGGATGAAGAAGTTGGATCATATTATATTGGAAAAGATAAAAATACTAAATGGAACAAGAAGCCATTCCAGAAAAAACGTAGGGAACCTTTAAACATTATTACTCACCTTCCTGCAGTAATAGGAACTGCATGTAATGCAAAAACTGCAGTTGAATGCTGGAACAGTATATTTACAGATGACATTCTGGACTCTATTGTCACATATACCAACCAATATATAGACATTATAAAGGACAAGTACATCTGCAACAGAACCATCAAGCCCACAGATGAAATAGAACTGCGTGCTTTTTTTGGATTACTGTACATTGCAGGAGCTTATAGGGCAAATAGACAAAGTTTGGAGGAACTTTGGGGTAAAGATGGGGATGGAGTTGAAAAATTTAGCCTTGTTATGTCCATAAACAGATTCAAGATTCTAATTCGTTGCCTTCGGTTTGACGACAGAACTACCCGAACCGAACGCAAAACACATGACCGACTTGCTCCAATTCGTGATATATTTCAAAGATTTGTTGTAAACTGTAAACAAAGTTATTACCCTGGAGAGAATCTCACTATTGACGAAATGCTCCCTGGTTTTCGTGGTAGATGTGCCTTTCGTCAATATATTCCATCAAAGCCAAACAAATATGGAATAAAAATGTATGCCCTTGTTGATGCCAGTAAGATCTACACTTACAACCTGGAAGTTTATGCAGGAAAACAACCAGAAGGTCCTTACTGTGTGAGCAACAAATCCATTGATGTTGTAAAAAGACTGGCTGAACCCTTATTTGGATCGGGTTGCAATATTACAGCTGACAATTGGTTTACAAGTTGTGATCTGATTGATTATCTGAAAATTCAGGAGCTGTCACATGTGGGAACTGTAAGAAAAAACAAAAGGGAATTGCCGCCACAGTTTGTAAGTGTGAAAGAGAGACAACAGTACAGCAGTATATTTGCATTCCATAATGGAAAGGCTTTAGTTTCCTATGTACCACATGCCAAAAAAATCGTACTTCTTACATCAACACTTCATGATTATGCTGCCATCGAACCTGCGACTGGGGCAGAAAAAAAAACGGAGATAATTACATTTTACAATGCCACCAAAGGGGGTGTGGATACAGCAGATCAGATGTGCTCCACTTTCAACGTCAGCAGAAACATCAAACGCTGGCCAATGGTCATATTTTTTGCTATGTTGAATTTGGGTGGTATAAATTCACAAGTAATTTATCTTGAAAACAAGCTTGAACCACTCCGTAGACGATTGTATCTGAAAAAATTGGCCCATGAACTAGTACTTGGAGAGCTACGCAGGAGAAGCGTGAAAACAATCGGTATCCCCTCTCGCCTTCAAGTTCAGCTCAAAAGGTTCCGCCCAGAAGATGATGGTGAAAAGTCACCATCTGCACCACCTCACAAAAGAAGGAGATGCACCACCTGCCAAACGGAAAGCAGAACCAGAAGGCTTTCAAATTGTGAATGTCTCAAATGTCATAAAGCAATTTGCCTGACACATGCAAAAATGGTGTGTAATTCTTGCTAGGGTTGAGCGAAACGGGTCGAACATTTTCAAAAGTCGCCGACTTTTGGCAAAGTCGGGTTTCATGAAACCCGATCTGACCCCTGTGCGTGGTCGGCCATGCGGTACGCGACTTTCGCGCCAAAGTTGCGTTTCAATGACGCGAAAAGCGCCATTTCTCAGCCAATGAAGGTAAACGCAGAGTGTGGGCAGCGTGATGACATAGGTCCTGGTCCCCACCATCTTAGAGAAGGGCATTGCAGTGATTGGCTTGCTGTCCGCGGCGTCACAGGGGCTATAAAGGGGCGTTCCCGCCGACCGCCATCTTACTGCTGCTGATCTGTGCTTAGGGAGAGGTTGCTGCCGCTTCGTCAGAAGCAGGGATAGCGTTAGGCAGGGTCCATTAACCACAAAACCGCTTGTGCTGTAGCGATTTCCACTGCCCAACACCACCTTCGGTGTGCAGGGACAGTGGAAGCTCCTTTTTTTTTTTTTTTTTTCCTCAGCGCTGTAGCTCATTGGGCTGCCTTAGAAGGCTCCCTGATAGCTGCATTGCTGTGTGTACACCGTTGTGCAAACCAACTGCTTTTTTCAAAGCACAAATCCTCTTGTTCCTTCCTTTCTGCACAGCTATCTTGTTTGTTTGTCCACACTTTTTATTTAATTTGTGCATCAGTCCACTCCTTATTGCTGCCTGCCATACCTGGCTGAGATTACTGCAGGGAGATAGTAATTGAACGACAGTTCCTTTTTTTTTTTTTTGTGGGAGATTAAAATTGGCATTTCTGCTAGAGTGCCATCCCTGTCTGTGTCATCTCTCACTCAGTGGGCCATAGAAAGCCTATTTATTTTTTTGCTTGATTTGGGTTCCAAAATCTACCAGAAAAAATCACAACATCAATCAGTGGGAGAAAAATATTGGCCTCAGGGCTTGTGTGCCACTCATTACTCCTGTGTGTGCCATCTCTCACTCAGTGGGCCATAGAAAGCCTATTTTTTTTTTTATCTTAATTTGGGTTCCAAAATCTACCAGAAAAAATCACAACATCAATCAGTGGGAGAAAAATATTGGCCTCAGGGCTTGTGTGCCACTCCTGACTCCTGTGTGTGCCATCTCTCACTCAGTGGGCCATAGAAAACCTATTAATTTTTTTGCTTGATTTGGGTTCTAAATTCTACCTGAAAAAATCAATAAATCAATCAGTGGGAGATTAATATTGGCCTTTGGGCTTGTGTGCCAGTCCTAAGCGTGCCATCTCTCTCTCTCTCTCTCTCTCTCTCAGATAGTGGGCCATAGAAAGCCTATTTTTTAATTATTTTGTTGGGTTTATAAATTTTCCCTGGGAAAAAAAAAAAAAAGTGGGAGATTAATATTGGCCTCTGGGCTTGTGTGCCAGTCCTGAGCGTGCCATCTCTCTCACAAATAGTGGGCCATAGAAAGCCTATTTATTTTTTGGGTTGATTTGGGTTCATAATTCTACCTGAAAAAATCAATCAATCAATCAGTGGGAGATTAATATTGGCCTTTGGGCTTGTGTGCCAGTCCTAAGCGTGCCATCTCTCTCTCTCAGATAGTGGGCCATAGAAAGCCTATTAATTTTTTTGTTTGATTTGGGTTCCAAAATCTACCAGAAAAAATCACACAATCAATCAGTGTGAGATTAATATTGGCCTCTGGGCTTGTGTGGCACTCCTGACTCCTGTGTGCGTCATCTGTCACTCAGTGGGCCCTAGAAAGCCTATTTTTTTGTTTTATTTGTTTTCTAAATTCTCCCTGAAAAAATCATTTTATTTTCTTTGGTTTCTAAATTATTCCTGGAAAAAATCATTTTTTTTGTTTTGTTTTTTTTCTCTAAAGTCTCCCTGAAAAAAAAAAAAAAAATCTGTGGGAGATTCATATTGCCCCTTCTGCTTGTGTGCCAGTCTTGACTCCTGGGTGTGCCATCTCTCTCTCTCTCCCCAATTGTGGGCCATAGAAAGCCTATTAATTATTTTGCTTGATTTGGGTTCCAAAATCTACCAGAAAAAAATCACAAAATCAATCAGTGGGAGATTAATATTGGCCTCTGGGCTTGTGTGCCACTCCTGACTCCTGTGTGCGTCATCTGTCACTCAGTGGGCCCTAGAAAGCCTATTTTTTGTTTTATTTGTTTTCTAAATTCTCCCTGAAAAAATCATTTTATTTTCTTTGGTTTCTAAATTATTCCTGGAAAAAATCTTTTTTTTTGTTTTGTTTTTTTTCTCTAAAGTCTCCCTGAAAAAAAAAAAAAAAAAAAAACTGTGGGAGATTCATATTGCCCCTTCTGCTTGTGTGCCAGTCTTGACTCCTGGGTGTGCCATCTCTCTCTCTCTCCCCAATTGTGGGCCATAGAAAGCCTATTAATTATTTAGCTTGATTTGGGTTCCAAAATCTACCAGAAAAAAATCACACAATCAATCAGTGGGAGATTAATATTGGCCTCTGGGCTTGTGTGCCACTCCTGACTCCTGTGTGCGTCATCTGTCACTCAGTGGGCCCTATAAAGCCTATTTTTTGTTTTATTTGTTTTCTAAATTCTCCCTTAACCCCTTCAAGACCCAGCCTATTTTGACCTTAAAGACCTTGCCGTTTTTTGCAATTCTGACCAGTGTCCCTTTATGAGGTAATAACTCAGGAACGCTTCAACGGATCCTAGCGGTTCTGAGATTGTTTTTTCGTGACATATTGGGCTTCATGTTAGTGGTAAATTTAGGTCAATAAATTCTGCATTTATTTGTGATAAACACGGAAATTTGGCGAAAATTTTGAAAATTTCGCAATTTTCACATTTTGAATTTTTATTCTGTTAAACCAGAGAGATATATGACACAAAATAGTTAATAAATAACATTTCCCACATGTTTACTTTACATCAGCACAATTTTGGAAACAAAATTTTTTTTTGTTAGGAAGTTATAAGGGTTAAAATTCGACCAGCGATTTGTCATTTTTACAACGAAATTTACAAAACCATTTTTTTTAGGGACCACCTCACATTTGAAGTCAGTTTGAGGGGTCTATATGGCTGAAAATACCCAAAAGTGACACCATTCTAAAAACTGCACCCCTCAAGGTACTCAAAACCACATTCAAGAAGTTTATTAACCCTTCAGGTGCTTCACAGCAGCAGAAGCAACATGGAAGGAAAAAATGAACATTTAACTTTTTAGTCACAAAAATTATCTTTTAGCAACAATTTTTTTATTTTCCCAATGGTAAAAGGAGAAACTGAACCACGAAAGTTGTTGTCCAATTTGTCCTGAGTACGCTGATACCTCATATGTGGGGGTAAACCACTGTTTGGGCGCACGGCAGGGCTTGGAAGGGAAGGAGCGCCATTTGACTTTTTGAATCAAAAATTGGCTCCACTCTTTAGCGGACACCATGTCACGTTTGGAGAGCCCCCGTTTGCCTAAAAATTGGAGCTCCCCCACAAGTGACCCCATTTTGGAAACTAGACGCCCCAAGGAACTTATCTAGATGCATAGTGAGCACTTTAAACCCCCAGCTGCTTCACAAATTGATCCGTAAAAATGAAAAAGTACTTTTTTTTCACAAAAAAATTCTTTTAGCCTCAATTTTTTCATTTTCACATGGGCAACAGGATAAAATGGATCCTAAAATGTGTTGGGCAATTTCTCCTGAGTACACCAATACCTCACATGTGGGGGTAAACCACTGTTTGGGCACATGGTAAGGCTCGGAAGGAAAGGAGCGCCATTTGACTTTTTGAATGAAAAATTATTTCCATCGTTAGCGGACACCATGTCGCGTTTGGATAGCTCCTGTGTGCCTAAACATTGGCGCTCCCCCACAAGTGACCCCATTTTGGAAACTAGACCCCCCAAGGAACTAATTTAGATGCCTAGTGAGCACTTTAAACCCTCAGGTGCTTCACAAATTGATCTGTAAAAATGAAAAAGTAATTTTTTTTCACAAAAGAATTCTTTTCGCCTCAATTTTTTCATTTTCACATGGGCAGTAGGATAAAATGGATCATAAAATTTGTTGGGCAATTTCTCCCGAGTACGCCGATACCTCATATGTGGGGGTAAACCACTGTTTGGGCACTCGGCAGGGCTCGGAAGAGAAGGCGCGCCATTTGACTTTTTGAATGGAAAATTAGCTCCAATTGTTAGCGGACACCATGTCGCGTTTGGAGAGCCCCTGTGTGCCTAAACATTGGAGCTCCCGCACAAGTGACCCCATTTTGGAAACTAGACCCCCCAAGGAACTTATCTAGATGCATATTGAGCACTTTAAACCCCCAGGTGCTTCACAGAAGTTTATAACGCAGAGCCATGAAAATAAAAAATAATTTTTCTTTCCTCAAAAATGATTTTTTAGCCTGGAATTTCCTATTTTGCCAAGGATAATAGGAGAAATTGGACCCCAAATATTGTTGTCCAGTTTGTCCTGAGTACGCTGATACCCCATATGTGGGGGTAAACCACTGTTTGGGCGCACGGCAGGGCTCGGAAGGGATGGCACGCCATTTGGCTTTTTAAATGGAAAATTAGCTCCAATCATTAGCGGACACCATGTCACGTTTGGAGAGCCCCTGTGTGCCTAAACATTGGAGATCCCCCAGAAATGACACCATTTTAGAAACTAGACCCCCAAAGGAACTAATCTAGATGTGTGGTGAGGACTTTGAACCCCCAAGTGCTTCACAGAAGTTTATAACGCAGAGCCATGAAAATAAAAAAAAAAATTATTTTCTCAAAAATGATCTTTTAGCCTGCAATTTTTTATTTTCCCAAGGGTAACAGGAGAAATTTGACCCCAAAAGTTGTTTTCCAGTTTCTCCTGAGTACGCTGATACCCCATATGTGGGGGTAAATCACTGTTTGGGCACATGCCGGGGCTCGGAAGTGAAGTAGTGACGTTTTGAAATGCAGACTTTGATGGAATGCTCTGTGGGCGTCACGTTGCGTTTGCAGAGCCCCTGATGTGGCTTAACAGTAGAAACCCCCCACAAGTGACCCCATTTTGGAAACTAGACCCCCAAAGGAACTTATCTAGATGTGTGGTGAGCACTTTGAACCCCCAAGTGCTTCATAGAAGTTTATAATGCAGAGCCGTGAAAATAATAAATACGTTTTCTTTCCTCAAAAATAATTATTTAGCCCAGAATTTTTTAATTTTCCCAAGGGTAACAGGAGAAATTTGACCCCAATATTTGTTGTCCAGTTTCTCCTGAGTACGGTGATACCCCATATGTGGGGGTAAACTACTGTTTGGGCACATGCCGGGGCTTGGAATTGAAGTAGTGACGTTTTGAAATGCAGACTTTGATGGAATGCTCTGCGGGCGTCACGTTGCGTTTGCAGAGCCCCTGATGTGCCTAAACAGTAGAAACCCCCCACAAGTGACCCCATTTTGGAAACTAGACCCTGAAAGGAACTTATCTAGATGTGTGATGAGCACTTTGAACCCCCAAGTGCTTCATAGAAGTTTATAATGCAGAGCCGTGAAAATAATAAATACGTTTTCTTTCCTCAAAAATAATTATTTAGCCCAGAATTTTTTATTTTCCCAAGGGTTACAGGAGAAATTGGACCCCAAAAGTTGTTGTCCAGTTTCTCCTGAGTACGCTGATACCCCATATGTGGGGGTAAACCACTGTTTGGGCACACGTCGGGGCTCAGAAGGGAAGTAGTCACTTTTGAAATGCAGACTTTGATGGAATGGTCTGCGGGTGTCACGTTGCGTTTGCAGAGCCCCTGGTGTGCCTAAACAGTAGAAACCCCCCACAAGTGACCCCATTTTAGAAACTAGACCCCCCAAGGAACTTATCTAGATATGTGGTGAGCACTTTGAACCTCCAAGTGCTTCACAGACGTTTACAACGCAGAGCCGTGAAAATAAAAAATCATTTTTCTTTCCTCAAAAATTATGTTTTAGCAAGCATTTTTTTATTTTCACAAGGGTAACAGGAGAAATTGGACCCCAGTAATTGTTGCGCAGTTTGTCCTGAGTATGCTGGTACCCCATATGTGGGGGTAAACCACTGTTTGGGCACACGTCAGGGCTCGGAAGTGAGGGAGCACCATTTGACTTTTTGAATACGAGATTGGCTGGAATCAATGGTGGCGCCATGTTGCGTTTGGAGACCCCTGATGTGCCTAAACAGTGGTAACCCCTCAATTCTAACTCCAACACTAACCCCAACACACCCCTAACCCTAATCCCAACTGTAGCCATAACCCTAATCACAACCCTAACCCCAACACACCCCTAACCACAACACTAACCCCAACACACCCCTAACCCTAACCACAACCCTAATTCCAACCCTAACCCTAAGGCTATGTGCCCACGTTGCGGATTCGTGTGAGATATTTCCGCACCATTTTTGAAAAATCTGCGGGTAAAAGGCACTGCGTTTTACCTGCGGATTTTCCGCGGATTTCCAGTGTTTTTTGTGCGGATTTCACCTGCGGATTCCTATTGAGGAACAGGTGTAAAACGCTGCGGAATCCGCACAAAGAATTGACATGCTGCGGAAAATACAACGCAGCGTTCCCGCGCGGTATTTTCCGCACCATGGGCACAGCGGATTTGGTTTTTCATATGTTTACATGGTACTGTAAACCTGATGGAACACTGCTGCGAATCCGCAGCCAAATCCGCACCGTGTGCACATAGCCTAATTCTAAAGGTATGTGCACACGCTGCGGAAAACGCTGCGGATCCGCAGCAGTTTCCCATGAGTGTACAGTTCAATGTAAACCTACGGGAAACAAAAATCGCTGTACACATGCTGCGGAAAAACTGCACGGAAACGCAGCGGTTTACATTCCGCAGCATGTCACTTCTTTGTGCGGATTCCGCAGCGGTTTTACAACTGCTCCAATAGAAAATCGCAATTGTAAAACCGCAGTGAAATGCGCAGAAAAAAACGCGGTAAATCCGCCATAAATCCGCAGCGGTTTAGCACTGCGGATTTATCAAATCCGCAGCGGAAAAATCCGCAGAGGACCAGAATACGTGTGCACATTCCTAACCCTAACCCTAACCCTAGCCCTAACCCTAGCCCTACCCCTAACCCTAACCCTACCCCTAACCCTAACCCTACCCCTACCCCTAACCCTAACCCTACCCCTAACCCTACCCCTAACCCTACCCCTAACCCTACCCCTAACCCTAACCCTATTCTAACATTAGTGGGAAAAAAAAAATTTCTTTATTTTTTTATTGTCCCTACCTATGGGGGTGACAAAGGGGGGGGGGTCATTTATTATTTTTTTTATTTTGATCACTGAGATAGATTATATCTCAGTGATCAAAATGCACTTTGGAACGAATCTGCCGGCCGGCAGATTCGGCGGGCGCACTGCGCATGCGCCCGCCATTTTGGAAGATGGCGGCGCCCGGGAGAAGACGGACGGGACCCCGGCTGGATCGGTAAGTATGATAGGGTGGGGGGGGACCACGGGGGGGGGGATCGGAGCACGGGGGGGGGAATCGGAGCGCGGGAGGGGTGGAACGGAGCGCGGGGGGCGTGGAACGGAGCACGGGGGGGCTGGAACGGAGCACGGGGGGGTGGAACGGAGCACGGGGGGGGGTGGATCGGAGTGCAGGGGGGGTGATTGGAGCACGGGGGGGTGATTGGAGCACGGGGCGAGCGGACACGAGCACGGGGGGGAGCGGAGCACAGGGCGGAGGGGAGCCGGAGCAGTGTACCGGCCAGATCGGGGGGGTGGGGGGGCGATCGGAGGGGTGGGGTGGGGGCACACTAGTATTTCCAGCCATGGCCGATGATATTTCAGCATCGGCCATGGCTGGATTGTAATATTTCACCCGTTATAATGGGTGAAATATTACAAATCGCTCTGATTGGCAGTTTCACTTTCAACAGCCAATCAGAGCGATCGTAGCCACGAGGGGGTGAAGCCACCCCCCCTGGGCTAAACTACCACTCCCCCTGTCCCTGCAGATCGGGTGAAATGGGAGTTAACCCTTTCACCCGGCCTGCAGGGACGCGATCTTTCCATGACGCCGCATAGGCGTCATGGGTCGGAATGGCACCGACTTTCATGACGCCTACGTGGCGTCATGGGTCGGGAAGGGGTTAAAAAATCATTTTATTTTCTTTGGTTTCTAAATTATTCCTGGAAAAAAATCATTTTTTTTGTTTTGTTTTTTTTCTCTAAAGTCTCCCTGAAAAAAAAAAAAAAAAATCTGTGGGAGATTCATATTGCCCCTTCTGCTTGTGTGCCAGTCTTGACTCCTGGGTGTGCCATCTCTCTCTCTCTCCCCAATTGTGGGCCATACAAAGCCTATTAATTATTTTGCTTGATTTGGGTTCCAAAATCTACCAGAAAAAATCACACAATCAATCAGTGGGAGATTAATATTGGCCTCTGGGCTTGTGTGGCACTCCTGACTCCTGTGTGCGTCATCTCTCACTCAGTGGGCCCTACAAAGCCTTTTTTTTTTTTTCCTAAATTCTCCCTGAAGCAATCATTTCATTTTATTTGTTTTATAAATTCTTCTGTAAAAATTTTTTTTTTTTTTTTTTTTCTGAAGTCTCCCTTTAAAAAAAACAAAAAAAAAAACAGTGGGAGATAAATATTTACATTTGCGCTTCAGTGACAGTCCTGCGTGTGTGGTATCTCATTTGTTGCCAACAACAGCAGAGTGTGTAACATTGTGGCTGATTTTCGTTGTGGTCTCACCCACCTGTAAAGGGGTAGCTAAATCATAGTGAAGTTATAGCTCACCGTGTAAGTTGTGTGACAGCAACAAATACCGTTCGTTTGGTAACGGTTTTAAAACAATGAGGAAGTCTGGTGGAAGAGGTCGTGGCTGGGGGCGTTCATTGTCAGCTGGTAATGAGGGTAGTGGTAGTGGTGGAGCATCAGGTGGTCGTGAGAAAAAGAATATTGCACCTAAGTCTGGAGCTGTGGAGCCAGTTTCGTCGTCTGGCTACACAAGGCCTCGAACCCTCCCTTTTCTGGGAGTAGGAAAACCGCTTTTAAAGCCGGAGCATCAAGAGCAAGTTTTGGCTTATCTTGCTGACTCAGCCTCTAGCTCTTTTGCCTCCTCTCGTGAAACTGGTAAAAGTAAAAGCAGCGCGTCGTTAGTGGATGTTCACGGTCAGGGACAAGTCACTTCCTTGTCCTCTTCAGCAAAAACAACAACAGAGAAGAATGCAGCAGGCGACACAACGGGTTACCCCATGGAGCTCTTTACACATACCGTCCCTGGCTTAGAAAGTGAAGCAGTTAACAGTCCATGCCCATTACAAGTTGAATCTGACATGGAGTGCACTGACGCACAGCCACAGCCAGACTACTATGCTGGTCCTTTGACTCAGACCACAACATTGCCCTCGCAGGGTGCTGATCAAGAATCAGACCCTGATGAGACTATGTTGCCCCATCACGAACGCTATACCACCGACCGACACGGTGACACAGACGAAGTTGCACACGAGCTACAAGAAGAGGTAATAGATGACCCAGTTCTTGACCCCGATTGGCAGCCATTGGGGGAACAGGGTGCAGGCGGCAGCAGTTCTGAAGCGGAGGAGGAGGGGCCGCAGCAGGCATCAACATCGCAACAGGTTCCATCTGCCGGGCCCGTATCTTGGCCAAAACGCGTGGCAAAGTCAAAACCTGTTGGAGGACAGCGTGGCCATCCGGTTAAAGCTCAGTCTGCAATGCCTGAAAAGGTATCCGATGCTAGAAAGAGTGCAGTCTGGCATTTTTTTAAACAACATCCAATTGATCAGCACAAAGTAATCTGTCAAAAATGTTCAACTACCTTAAGCAGAGGGCAGAATCTGAAAAGTCTCAATACAAGTTGCATGCATAGACATTTAACCACCATGCATTTGCAAGCTTGGACTAACTACCAAACGTCCCTTAAGGTTGTAGCACCCTCGGCCAATGAAGCTAGTCATCAACGCAACATCCCTTCCGGCAGTGTAGGGCCACCATTTTCTGCACCACCTGCAGTATCTGTGCAGGTTTCTTTGACAGGCCAAAGCAGTCAGGGTCAGGGAATCTCCAGTTTCGTAGTAGGAAACACTGCATCTAGGGCACCGGCGCCAACAATACCATCTCCCACCGTCTCTCAGTCTGCCATGTCCACCGGCACCCCCGCTAGTTCCCCGATCTCCAGCTCTCCAGTCCAGCTCACCCTACATGAGACTATGGTCAGAAAAAGGAAGTACTTAGCCTCCCATCCGCGTACACAGGGTTTGAACGCCCACATAGCTAGACTAATCTCGTTAGAGATGATGCCCTACCGGTTAGTTGAAAGCGAAGCTTTCAAAGACCTGATGGACTACGCTGTACCACGCTACGAGCTACCCAGTCGACACTTTTTTCCAGAAAAGCCATCCCAGCCCTCCACCAGCATGTTAAAGAGCGCATCGTCCATGCACTCAGGCAATCTGTGAGCACAAAGGTGCACCTGACAACAGATGCATGGACCAGTAGGCATGGCCAGGGACGTTACGTGTCCATCACGGCACACTGGGTAAATGTGGTGGATTCAGGGTCCACAGGGGACAGCAAGTTTGGGACAGTTCTGCCTAGCCCACGGTCTAGGAAACAGTTGGCTGTAGCCGTTCGCACCCCCTCCTCCTCGTCCTCCTGCAGAAGCGAGAGCTCGTCCACAGACCGCAGTCGCACAACCACTCCATCCGCAGCTGCCACTGTTGCACACCAGGTCTCCCATTATGGGGCAGCTACTGGGAAACGTCAGCAGGCTGTATTGGCTATGAAGTGTTTGGGCGACAACAGACACACCGCGGAAGTTCTGTCCGAGTTCTTGCAGCAAGAAACGCAGTCGTGGCTGGGCACTGTAGATCTTGAGGCAGGCAAGGTAGTGAGTGATAACGGAAGGAATTTCATGGCTGCCATCTCCCTTTCCCAACTGAAACACATTCCTTGTCTGGCTCACACCTTAAACCTGGTGGTGCAGTGCTTCCTGAAAAGTTATCCGGGGTTATCCGACCTGCTCCTCAAAGTGCGTGGACTTTGCGCACATATCCGCCGTTCGCCTGTACACTCCAGCCGTATGCAGACCTATCAGCGTTCTTTGAACCTTCCCCAGCATCGCCTAATCATAGACGTTGTTACAAGGTGGAACTCAACACTGCACATGCTTCAGAGACTGTGCGAACAGAGGCGGGCTGTTATGTTTTTGTGGGAGGATACACATACACGGGCAGGCAGTAGGATGGCAGACATGGAGTTGTCAGGTGTGCAGTGGTCGAAGATTAAAGACATGTGTCAAGTCCTTCAGTGTTTTGAGGAATGCACACGGCTGGTTAGTGCAGACAACGCCATAATAAGCATGAGCATCCCCCTAATGTGTCTGCTGATGCAAAGTTTGACGCACATAAAGGATCAGGCGTCTGCACCAGAGGAAGAGGAAAGCCTTGATGACAGTCAGCCATTGTCTGGTCAGGGCAGTGTACAGGACGAGGTAGCGGATGAGGAGGATGATGGGGATGAGTATATTTTTAATGAGGAAGCTTTCCCGGGGTCACTGGAAATTGGTGGCGTGGCAAGGCCGGGTTCTGGTTTTTTGAGGGACACAATTGACGTAGATTTGCCTGCAACTGCCCCTCAACCAAGCACAACCGCAGATTTGACAACAGGAACTTTGGGGCACATGGCGGATTATGCCTTGCGTATCCTCAAAAGGGACACACGCATTACAAAAATGATGAACGATGACGATTACTGGTTGGCCTGCCTCCTTGATCCTCGCTATAAAGGCAAATGGCAAAATATTATGCCACATGAGAACTTGGAACTAATATTAGCAACAAAACAATCAACTCTTGTTGACCGTTTGCTTCTGGCATTCCCTGCACACAGCGCCCGTGATCGTTCTCACACGAGCTCCAGGGGCCAGCAGACCAGAGGTGTTAGAGGGGCAGAAATCAGAAGTGGCGTTGGCCAGAGGGGTTTTCTGACCAGGTTGTGGAGTGATTTTGCTATGACCGCAGACAGGACAGGTACTGCAGCATCAATTGAAAGTGACAGGAGACAACATTTGTCCAGTATGGTTACAAACTATTTTTCATCCCTTATCGACGTTCTCCCTCAACCTTCATTCCCATTTGATTACTGGGCATCCAAATTAGACACCTGGCCAGAATTGGCAGAATATGCATTGCAGGAGCTTGCTTGCCCGGCAGCTAGTGTCCTATCAGAAAGAGTATTCAGTGCTGCAGGTTCAATACTAACTGAAAAAAGGACTCGTCTGGCTACCCAAAATGTAGATGATCTAACCTTCATTAAAATGAACCACAACTGGATTTCGAAATCTTTTGCCCCACCTTGCCCGGCTGACACCTAACTTTCCTATGAAAAGGTCTTGACTGTGGACTCTTCTGAATGACTTTTCCAATCTCGTAATTTTCTGCACCTGATTGTCCAGCATACGACATGTTTACTCCTAACAAAATGGCCAAACTCCCCACACGTGGCCGTGGTATCGCCACTTTGCGCCAGCACCCGTGAGAGTGCTGTTTGTTTGAAGAGGTGGGTGTGCCCGCTTTTGGTCGACGGCACTGCCACTGGGTCCCTCATAGTACAATAAAGTGTCTCTGGCGGTGGTGGTGCGCACCCAACGTCAGACACACCATTGTAATATGAGGGGCCCTGTGCCTGTACCGCCGGCCACAAGACAGTTCCCCCCCCCCCAGCTCAAACAGTGCTCTACCACTAGCAAAATTATCTCTCACAGCTTCACCAATGTTTAGTCTATGCGCTGCCATCCTTCAATGTCTGGCACTGACAATACCATTGTTTTGACATTTTTGTTATGTTAGGCCTTCGAAGCCTGTCTGCGGTCCGTTCTTTCAACTACTACTACACTGACCAGACCACTGCTGCCCGTGTACCCCTGGAACCAATTTAAAAGTGCCTACAGCCAGCCCAATTTTGTTATGTTAGGCCTTCGAAGCCTGTCTGCCGTCACTCCTTCCACTAGACTTCCACTGACAAGACCACTGCTGCCTGTGTACCCCTGGAACCAATTTAAAAGTGCCTACAGCCAGCCCAATTTTGTTATGTTAGGCCTTCGAAGCCTGTCTGCCGTCACTCCTTCCACTAGACTTCCACTGACCAGACCACTGCTGCCCGTGTACCCCTGGAACCAATTTAAAAGTGCCTACAGCCAGCCCAATTTTGTTATGTTTGGCCTTCGAAGCCTGTCTGCCGTCACTCCTTCCACTAGACTTCCACTGACCAGACCACTGCTGCCCGTGTACCCCTGGAACCAATTTAAAAGTGCCTACAGCCAGCCCAATTTTGTTATGTTAGGCCTTCGAAGCCTGTCTGCCGTCACTCCTTCCACTAGACTTCCACTGACCAGACCACTGCTGCCTGTGTACCCCTGGAACCAATTTAAAAGTGCCTACAGCCAGCCCAATTTTGTTATGTTAGGCCTTCGAAGCCTGTCTGCCGTCACTCCTTCCACTAGACTTCCACTGACCAGACCACTGCTGCCCGTGTACCCCTGGAACCAATTTAAAAGTGCCTACAGCCAGCCCAATTTTGTTATGTTAGGCCTTCGAAGCCTGTCTGCCGTCACTCCTTCCACTAGACTTCCACTGACCAGACCACTGCTGCCCGTGTACCCCTGGAACCAATTTAAAAGTGCCTACAGCCAGCCCAATTTTGTTATGTTAGGCCTTCGAAGCCTGTCTGCGGTCACTCCTTTCAACTACTACTACACTGACCAGACCACTGCTGCCCGTGTACCCCTGGAACCAATTTAAAAGTGCCTACAGGCAGCCCAATTTATGATGTTAGGGCTTCGAAGCCTGTCTGCGGTCCCTCATTCCACTATGCCTCCAGTGACCTGTCTACTGCTGCCCGTGTTCCCATGGAACCAATTATAAATTGCCTACAGCCAGCCCATTTTATTATGTTAGGCCTTCGAAGCCTGTCTGCGTTCCCTCCTTCCACTAGGCCTCCACTGACCTGTCTACTGCTGCCCGTGTACCCCTTGAACCAACATCATAAAATAAAAAAATAAATATTTTGATTATAAAAAAGAAGATACTGGTGAGATATCAAATGCAGACATTTTAACATTAAAAACAAACACACAACAAAAATCTGGAACTGTACTAAAAATGTCCACCAGCTACAATTACTTTCTCCTGCAAGTAGTTAACTGAAAGGTTTTTTAAATTGAAAACACAGATATGGCATCCACCGACTGTTGTCCTGTCGCGTCTTCTTTATATTATTGCCAAGAAGATGTAAAACAATGAAATTAATAAAATCATTAATTACAAAAATAATCAAGTAAGTCAAAACCACATTGCAAATAAACATTCATTACAAATTAAGAAGCAGGGCGCGTCCGAGGGTGAGTATATACCTAATAAGAATATAATCACCCTCGGACGCGCAATGCTTATTTCAAACAGCCTTCCTTCCTAAGAATCAGCCCTTCCGTGGTGTAGAGAGAGGTTGTGTTACACTCCAAGGTGTTCCCCAGGTTGCCTTTCCTGAGCTTCGATCTTCCGGCTCTCGTTTAGTAGTTGTTGGAAACTACGCTGCATTAGGCCTACAAATTGGGTATGGGGTGTAGAGAGAGGTTGTGTTACACTCCAAGGTGTTCACCAGGTTGCCTTTCCTGAGCTTCGATCTTCGGCTCTCGTTTAGTAGTTCTTGGAAACTACACTGCATTAGGCCTACAAATTGGGTATGGGGTGGAGAGAGATGGTGTGTTACACTCCAAGGTGTTCCCCAGGTTGCCTTTCCTGAGCTTCTATCTTCAGGCTCTCATTAAATTGTGGTTAAATGGAACAACTGCATTTGGCGTACTAGTTGGTTTGGGGCCTACTATCGGTGTCTGCCACTCCTTGCTGTTCTCCTCCACTGAACAAAGCTGTGCCGCCTGTTTACTACGGTTGCCAATTTTGAACTGCATTTCGACTACTTACTGATTTGGCCCTACTCTCTGTGTCAGCCTCTCATTGCAGTTGTCCTCCACTGCAATGCCCCCTGGTTATTCCTGTGTTACCAATTTTGAACTGCATTTAGCCCACTTTATTATTTGGGCCTATATCTGTGTTCCCACTTCATCGTGCCCATTGCCCAGCCAGTGATAGATGAGTCTGCTGGTACATTGACCCATAACGCAACATTCCCCGTGCACGCTACACAACAACATTGTGACCCTGCTGAAAGTCAGGTTGCTCTTCCCGCATACCATACCACCTTACACGGGGACAAAGAGGAAGGTGAAGATGAAAGTGCAGGTTCCTTCATCAGGTGGGGGGAGGAATACTAGTTGGCGACGTCACTGGCACAGGGCCTCTCATAGTACGCAAAAGTGTTGCTGCCGGTGGGAGGCGCCCCCGCCGTGCAAACACACCGCTGTACTTTGAGGGGCCCTGTGCCAGTGCCAATGCCAACAAGTGGGCCCCCCCTGCTTGCTCAGGTTCACAGCACTTGCAAAGTTTAAATACTTACCTCTCCCTGCTCCACTGCCGTGACGTGGTCCAGATTTCCTGGGCCCACTAATTACTTGAACCAGCCCTACCCCCCACAACTTTAGCCAAATGACCCCCAATTTCAAATGCCTTCCAATTATTATAAGGTAAATTAAGCTTGACAAGCTTCATTAAGAAGAATGGATGGTTTTGACATTAAAATGGGCACTCTAGGTGTTTTCCTGGCCCCCACTCACTGCCGACTATGCTGCCCCATTGACTTGCATTGGGTTTCGTGTTTCGGTCGATCCCGACTTTTCGCCATAATTGGCCGATTTCACTCGACCCGACTTTTGAGATAGTCGGGTTTCGCGAAACACGGCTCGACTTTAAAAAGGTCAAGGTCGCTCAACTCTAATTCTTGCTATTTGCTCTGCAAGTGTGACTTTTCTGGGGAAACCTCAGCATCTACTTCTGATTGAATATGTTTTTAATAGTACTTAATGTACCTTAAAATTAAGTTTGTGTTCAAAAATTTTCTTTGTACATTTTTTTGAGAGAGTCTAACTGGGGACTATTTGGCGGGAGTTTTGAAAAGTTTGTATTTGATAGTTATTAGTTTTATGTTAAGTAAATGTTTTTTTTTGCAACTGATTATGTGTAGTCTCTTTTATTACATCCCTATGAAGGTCACTGATCACTTTTAGAGCACTGAAATTGCAAACATTAGATATTATAGGTATTTTTCCAGCAGGCGCCTGACAGGCGCATTGTATGTGAACTCGTTAGTCCGAATATTGTATGTGATGGAGGGTTAATGGAGGTACATGCTGCTCAGGCAGAAGGTGACCTACCAGGGTTTGCATTCCTGGACACTGCTAGAGGTGTCAACCCGATTGTCCAAAAGCTCCCTTACAATTTACAAGAAAAGTGGGTCAGTCACGGGTCCCTTTACAAACAGGCTCATAAGGTGCCATTTCCTCCTTTCAGGGTGTTTGTAGACTTTGTTGCTCAGCAGGCTAAAGTTAGAAATGACCCCAATTTCGATTTCACTATGTCATGTACCACTGCCTCCGGTGTAAAACCCAGTAAAACACCAGTGGCAGTACACAAAACTAATGTTACCTCCACAGGTTTTCCTTACAGGGCAAGTAAGTCCTCTCCAGAGGAGGACAAACCTCAGGATCCCAGCAAACACTGCCCCCTACACAAGAAACCTCATCCTCTACTAAAATGTAGAGCCTTCAGGGAGAAGCCTCTAGAAGACCGTAAGAGCTTCCTAAGGGAAAACAAGATATGCTTCAGATGCTGCGCGACTACCTCACACTTCGCCAAGAACTGTGAAACCAGTGTGAAATGCGCAGAATGCAGTAGTGTGGAGCACAACACGGCTTTACACCCTGGACCACCCTCAGGGGTATCGTCGCAAGTAGAAGAGTCTGCTGAAAAACAGACGGACACTGACATTGACACCCCAGTGGTCACTTCTCAGTGTACAGAGATCTGCAAGGAATTTGTAGCAGGGAGATCCTGCTCGAAGATCTGTCTTGTCAGAGTATTCCCAATGAGTCAACGGGATAAGGCAATCAAGGTATATGCAATATTGGACGATCAGAGCAACAGGTCTCTAGCTAAGCCCTTTCTCTTCGACACCTTCAACATTGCTGGTCCCGGCTCTCCGTACTCCTTGAAGATATGTGCAGGTACTGTCGAGACGGCGGGGAGAAAAGCGACCGGATTCAAAGTAGAGTCTATGGACGGTCAAACCTGCTTATCCTTACCATCAATACTAGAGTGCAATCAAATTCCGGACAACAGGTCTGAGATACCTACACCTGAGGTAGCAGCTCATCACACCCACTTGAGACGTATAGCTCACCTGATACCGGAGCTTGACCAAGGAGTCCCTATCGTCTTACTCCTCGAAAGAGACATTCTACGGGTCAACAAGGCTAGAGGACAGATCAACGGCCCACAAAATGCCCCATATGCTCAGAGACTTGACCTAGGATGGGTCATTGTGGGAGACGTCTGTTTGGGTGGAGCACACAGGCCGACATCAGTCAACAGCATGCTCACCAATACCCTCGAGAATGGACGCCCGTCTCTTCCAACCATGCGAGAGCAGTTTCCTGATTAAAGAATTGCCACACAACACCCCTCCATCTTGCCCGTTAGCTGATACCTCCTGTGAAGACCATGCATGCGACGGTGAGCAAGATCATATACGGTGCACAGTTTTCCACAGGACAAGAGAAGACAACCTGGTAGCAACGTCCATAGAGGACAGACTGTTCTTGGACATCATGGAGCGAGAGATAGTAAGAGATGAATCAAAGAGTTGGGTCGCACCTTTACCATTCAAATCACAGAGGCAACGCTTACCCAACAACAGAGAACTTGTGTACAGTCGATTTGTCTCCCTTACACGCAAACTGCAGAAGTCACCAGAGACAAAAGAACACTTCTTTACCTTCATGGAGAGAATATTCCAGAGTGGCCACGCGGAAATTGCACCTGTACTTCAAGATTCCGAGGAATGTTGGTACTTACCTATTTTCGGCGTGTATCATCCGAAGAAACCTGGTCAGATAGGAGTGGTATTTGACTCAAGTGCCAGATACGAAGGTGTTTCTTTAAACGACATCTTTCTATCTTGTCCAGACCTCAACAACAGACTTCTGGGAGTACTCCTTCGTTTCCGCAAAGATGCAGTAGCATTTACGGCCGACATACAGCTGATGTTTCACTGCTTCCTTGTTAAAGAACACAAACTACTTGAGGTTTTTCTGGTACCGCAATAATGACCCCTACAAGGACATCGTGGAATATCGTATGAAGGTACACATCTTCGGGAACAGCCCTTCCCCTGCTGTCGCTATCTATGGGCTTAGACATTCAGCCAGAGAGGGCGAAGCAAAGTATGGATCGGATGTAAGATCTTTTGTGGAAAAGGATTTCTACGTAGATGACTGTCTGAAATCCACACCCACAGATGAGTCGGCAGTCAGTCTCCTGAAAAGGGCACAAGAAATGCTCGCTTCATCCAATTTGAGGTTGCACAAAATTGCTTCCAACAGCCAAAAACTAATGGCAGCCTTTCCCTCTCAAGATTACTCAACCGATTTAAAAGACTTGGATTTAAGCACGGACTCCCTTCCTATGCAGCGGAGCCTGGGTTTACTTTGGGATTTGAAAAAGGACGCATTCACCTTCCAGATCAGCGAAGAAGAGAAACCTTTCACGCGTAGAGGTGTCCTGTCCGTTGTGAACAGTTTGTACGATCCTCTGGGATTTGTAACTCCCGTAACTATCCAAGGTAAAATGATGTTGAGAGACTTCACCCAAGAGACGTCCGATTGGGATGATCCGCTTCCCAGTGAGAAAAGAGACTTGTGGGTAAGATGGAAGAACTCTTTAGAAGCCCTGTCAAGTCTCTATGTTGCACGACCATATGCTTCTGTGCCATCAACAGAAATCAAGATGCAAAGGCTTTGTATCTTCTGTGATGCCTCAACCAAAGCAATTGCAGCAGTGGCGTATTTGAAAACTACTGACATCAATGAACAATGCCACGTGAGGCTTGTTATGAGCCGGACAAAATTGGCCCCACTCCGTGAACAAACAGTACCCAGACTGGAACTCTGTGCAGCTGTGTTAGCAGTAGGGTTAGCTGAGCTTATCTCAACAGAAATGGACCTGGAGGTCAAAGAAATCGAGTTCTACACCGACAGCAAGGTAGTGTTGGGGTACGTTTGCAATGAAACTCGTCGTTTCTCACTCCTGCCATGTTACTTACTCAGAAAGCCAGCGTTCTCAGCGCTCCACCTGGAGAATTTAGCAACAAGAGCCTCTACAGACGACAATGGAGACAAGTCCAAAGTCTCTCCAATACCTTCTGGGACAGATGGAGGAAGCCGTACCTCTCTACCTTACAACCCAGGAAGAAGTGGCAGACCGACAAACCAAACATCAAAACCGGTGATGTCGTTCTCACGAAAGACAGCCAGTCTCACCGTAATGAGTGGCCACTAGGCCTCATCACTAAGATACTACCAAGCAAAGATGGGAAGGTGCGTAAGGTCGAGGTCAAAGTAGGCAAGTCTGGGGAGAGTAAACTATTCCTCAGACCAGTTGCGGAACTTGTCTTACTGTTTTCGCCAAAAGAACCTGTGGGTGGCATCGGTTGATGCCAAGCGGGGAGTGTTCTGCCCATTCTAGCGAAGGTCAGGTTTCGTATCTAGCTTTAAAAAGGTTTAATACCATAGTTTTGGTTTTGCTGTGTTATAGCACCACCTAGTGGTGGTTAAATTTATTACCTGTGTTTTTCAGTAACTATTAGAGTGTTGCATTCTGGGATTCACCAAGGTATCATGGGAAGGGGAAACTCCATTTTCTCTCTGTGTATTTCCCTGGACACACGTGTTAATCTGCTGTGTTGAACTACCTCGCTTACTTGCCATTCCGGTTAAGATTATCCGTTAAGACCATTATCCCTGTTCTTGCTATGTAATGTTGTACAGAGTGTGATTAACTGTATAGCAGCCAGTACACAGGAAATGTGATTTCAGTTACCTGCTGTATGTAGTTATTATAGAAGTTGCATCATCCTGTATGCTTTCCCTGTTAGTTGCAGTCATGTTATTATTTGCCCAATACTTACTCAAATCATTTGTATTCTTATAGTTTTACCACGTGTTGCATTCTGGGATTCACCAAGGTATCATGGGAAGGGGAAACTCCATTTTCTCTCTGTGTATTTCCCTGGACACACGTGTTAATCTGCTGTGTTGAACTACCTCGCTTACTTGCCATTCCGGTTAAGATTATCCGTTAAGACCATTATCCCTGTTCTTGCTATGTAATGTTGTACAGAGTGTGATTAACTGTATAGCAGCCAGTACACAGGAAATGTGATTTCAGTTACCTGCTGTATGTAGTTATTATAGAAGTTGCATCATCCTGTATGCTTTCCCTGTTAGTTGCAGTCATGTTATTATTTGCCCAATACTTACTCAAATCATTTGTATTCTTATAGTTTTACCACGCTCATGTTTACCAATAAACAAGTTAGACTACAGAGAACAGTCTGCTTATTTGGGAGACAGAAGTGGTTTATGCCGTATGTCGGATCACACACCGTATCAACGTGTATGAAGACAGAACACCTGTTAAATATACTAAAGGGGAGTTTTTTTTTTAGAACAGGGGAGACCTATATATGTTATTTTTCACCAATACTTGACTAGTAGGTATAATCCATTTCTCTTCTTTAAAGTATTGTGTTATATTATCTCCCCTACATATCTGGGATCATGCGCAATATCTACCTGTATGCTTCAATCTCTTCTTAATTTGTGGTCTATTTTTTCTTGGCTAAAACCACATTGATATATTTCATGTAACATATGGTAGATCAGAATTAAGGTACTATGTTCACCTGATTACATATGGTACCTTATCGATGAGTGGGGACACCATTGCGCAGGACTAAGGGTGCCAACCTCCGCTGGTAGGGAGGAAGACAATAGTAACAGAATGGGGATTGCTCTCTCCTTTTCTTTCACTCATAATATTTAACGCAGATTTTTTTTTTTTTTGGTGTTATCATACATCTTTTAATTGTGTATTAAAAGTTAAGTTTTATTAAGAGGTATTTATAATTTGATTCTATTCTCTGAATCTGATTTTTTCTTTGCTACCTAACATTTGATGTGTGGTGGCCCAAGTCTCTGACCTTACTATGTTCCTGTTAAACCCTGATCTGTCCCCTCCCACCATATGAGGCCTGGGACAGAAATATAAAGTAAACAAGACACAAGGACAAAACAGGGATAACAGAAAGCAATAAACACTCACCAAAGGTTAAGAGTAAAGGTACCGTTACACTAAACGACTTACCAACGATCACGACCAGCGATACGACCTGGCCGTGATCGTTGGTAAGTCGTTGTATGGTCGCTGGGGAGCTGTCACACAGACAGCTCTCTCCAGCGACCAACAATCCGGGGAAAGACTTCGGCATCGTTGAAACTGTCTTCAAAGATGCCGAAGTCCCCCTGCAGCACCCGGGTATCCAGGGTAAACATCGGGTTACTAAGTGCAGGGCCGCGCTTAGTAACCCGATATTTACCCTGGTTACCATTGTAAAAGTAAAAAAAAAAAACAGTACATACTCACATTCCGATGTCTGTCACGTCCCCCGCCATCAGCTTCCCGCACTGACTGTGTCAGCGCCGGCCGCAAAGCAGAGCACAGCGGCCCTGCGCTTAGTAACCCAATATTTACCCTGGTTACAAGTGAACACATCGCTGGATCGGCGTCACACACGCCGATCCAGCGATGACAGCGGGTGATCAGTGACCAAAAAAAGGTCCTGATCATTCCCCAATGACCAACGATCTCCCAGCAGGGGCCTGATCGTTGGTCGCTGTCACACATAACGAGATCGTTAGCGGGATCGTTGCTACGTCACAAAAAGCGTGACGTTGCAACGATATCGTTAACGATATCGTTATGTGTGAAGGTACCTTTACATACTGTAGGGAAGGATAGGAATGTACCAACCAAATGGGAATAGGACTATGAGGAAAGCATACACCCAAAAACAGCAATTAAGATCTCCAGTAGCAACATCAATCTCCTATTCAGCACAGTGTCTCCAACGAGCTAGGAAGCAAAGCTTTCACTGGCAAGACAGATATGGTCTGACCAGGTTTTATACGGAAAGGTAATGACCAGATCATAAGCAGCTGAAAATGGAGCTGCAAGTTTCTGACAAGGATAGAAAGGTTTGTTAACCTCTTCAGCACCAAAGGAAACCAAATCCATTTAACATGGGACACAACCACACAGACTAAATGTAAGGTTTGCGATTCACAATACATAGTGATCTTCCAACCCCAGATCTCAAAGGAGGACGTGACACACTTGTGACAGTTATATTTCTCACTAAAATACTATTCCGTGTTCAGGGGTACATTTTTTATGATATATAACACTCCAAAAAAGTGTTAAATTTCTCACGCATGCACTATGTTAGGGTTGGCGAATTACACTAAATAAAATCTAAGACGAAGTGCAATTGCAACCCGGGGGCCACCGTGGTGAGAAGAACCCTGCTGCTAGTGAACAATGACGGAGCACAACATTAAGGCTATGTGCACACGTTGCTGATTTTTCATATTTTTTTTCACGTTTTTTTCGCTATAAAACTGCAAAAAACAGCATACACTAAGAATCCCTTCATTTAGAATGAATTCTGCAATTTTTGTGCACATGATGCGTTTTTTTCTGCGAAAAAAACGCATCGCGGTAAAAAAAACCGCAGCATGTTCATTAATTTTGCGGATTTTTTGCGGATTTCCCACTATATAATGCATTGGGAAATGTCCAGAAAAATCCGCAAAAAAACCCAACAAAAACGTGGTAAAAACGTGTAAAAAACGCATGCAGATTTCTTGCAGAAAATTTCAGGTTTCTCTCAGGAAATTTCTGCAAGAAATCCTGAACGTGTGACCATAGCCTAAGAGTCACCTAGAACACACTGAGTTCACGCTAGTCAGTGTGAATGGAACACTAAGTATCAAGCTCAGTTACTCCTCCGGGAGGTACGGCAAATTATGCAAAGTGCTATACCCTGTTAACATCATGGGGATAATAGCACGTGGATCGGGCTAGCTCTGCTACTAAATGGTGCTAACCGTACACATGAATGAAGCAGATGCTGAGCCAACAGAGAGAGCTCATAGACGCTAGGTACAATACCCTGTCGCTTAGGGTTGAGCTTGCTCTGTAACTGAACTGTGTTAACCGCACACAAGTACGATACAGATGCTAAGCCAAGAGGCTAATTACCCCAGTCCTGTCACTACTGAACCTGTGCCTAACCGGCACACTAAGCATGTAGCAGACTGAAGACTCAGGTGTTGAGCCCAGAGAACGAAACCACATAAGTGTGCAACCTACCTGGCAACGTGTACAGTCTCTGAGCAAAGACACACACACAAACATGCAGACAGACTGGTAGAGTAGCCACCCACACACACCAAACATAAATGACACTAGAATGCCCGCGAGCGTCGCTGATAGCCTTTATACGCTAGGCTCCAATCAGGGGCTGCCACATCATCAGAGCAGCTAATGTCCAATCACCAATGAGAAGCTGCCATATCATGGACACGCTCAGTTAGCTGATCTCTGGACTTAAGAGTCCAGACAGAGCACAAAACTGCACCTGCGTATCACTGGTTACCATAGACTTGGCTAGAGAACAAGCACTAACCAAATGTATACTATGAGCCTGAGCAAGATGCTGGCACTGACATCTGTGCTGAGCAGCAATTGGAATGGCCAGACCTGAATGGGAGACCACAGAAGCAGATAATGCTTGGGATCTATTCCACGCAGCAGGAGAATCCAGACGCCTCACACACAATTCCTTCTTCTGAGATACATTTCATTATTATCTAACTCTCAAAAGACAAATGTATTGGTATTATGTTGCCCATCCATACAGTATTATGTATTCTGGGGTACATTTTGTTAGTATATAACCCTCAAAACCCTTGTTTAAAAATATATTGGTATTATATTGCTTAACCATTAATTTTTTACATACTGTATAAGCCGACTTGAGTATAAGCCGACCCGAGTATAAGCCGAGACTAGGGTTGAGTGACTTTTAGTTTTTTAGGGTCGAGTCGGGTTTTGCGAAACCCGACTATCTCAAAAGTCGAGTCGAGTGAAATCGGCCGATTATCGCGAAAAGTCGGGGATCAACCGAAACACGAAACCCAATGCAAGTCAATGGGGGAGCATAGTCGGCAGTGAGTGGAGGCCAGGAAAACACCTACAGTGCCCATTTTGTTGGCCAGTAGTACTGTTATGATCATTTTAATGGGAAAAACATCCATTCTTGTTACTGAAGCTTGTCAATCTTAATTTACCTTATAATAATAGTAAGGCATTGGAAATTGGGGGTCATTTGGCTAAAGTTTTGGGGGGTAGGGCTGGTTCAAGTATTTAGTGGGCCCAGGAAATCTGGACCACGTCACGGCAGTAGAGCAGGGAGAGGTAAGTATTTAAACTTTGCAAGTGCTGTGATCCTGAGCAAGCAGGGGGGGCCCACTCGTTGGCATTGGCACTGGCACAAGGCCCCTCAAAGTACGGCGGTGTGTTTGCATGGCGGGGGCGCCTCCCACCGGCAGTGACACTTTTGCGTACTATGAGGGGCCCTGTGCCAGTGACGTCGCCAACGAGTATTCCCCCCCCACCTGATGAAGGAACCTGCACCTTCATCTGCACCTTCCTCTTTGTCCCCGTGTAAGGTGGTATGGCATGCGGGAAGGGGAACCTGACTTTCAGCAGGGTCATATTCTGGCTGTGTAGCGTGCACGGGGAATGTAGCGTTCTGGGTCAATGTACCAGCAGACTCATCTATCACTGGCTGGGCAATGGGCAGAATGAGGAAAAAACACAGATATAGGCCCAAATAATAAAGTGGGCTAAATGCAGTTCAAAATTGGTAACAGGACTAACCAGGGGTCATTGCTTTGTTCAGTGGAGTACAACTGTAATGAGACACAGTGAGTAGGCCCAAATCAGTAAGTAGGCTAAATGCAGTTCCAAATTGGTAACAGAAGTAAACAGGCGGCACTGGTTTGTTCAGTATAGGAGAACATCAAGGAGCGGCAGACACCGTTGGTAGGGCCAACAAAACAAGTAGGCCAAATGCAGTGTTATATTAAAAACAATTTAACGAGAGCCTGAAGATAGAAGCTAGGGAAAGGCAACCTGGAGAACACCTTGGAGCGGAAGACACCGTTTGTTGAACCCAGACCCAACTTGTAGACCTAATGCAGTGTTGTTTCAACAACTTCTTAACGAGAGCTTCAAGATAGAAGCTAGGGAGAGGCAACCTGGAGAACACCTTGGAGTGGCAGTCACCGTCTCTACAACCAAGACCCAACTTGTAGGCCTAATGCAGTGTTGTTTCAACAACTACTTAACGAGAGCTTCAAGATAGAAGCTAGGGAGAGGCAACCTGGAGAACACCTTGGAGCGGAAGACACCGTTTATAGAACCCAGACCCAACTTGTAGGCCTAATGCAGTGTTGTTTCAACAACTACTTAACGAGAGCTTCAAGATAGAAGCTAGGGAGAGGCAACCTGGAGAACATCTTGGAGCGGCAGACACCGTCTCTACAACCCAGACCCAACTTGTAGGCCTAATGCAGTGTTGTTTCAACAACTACTTAACGAGAGCTTGAAAATGGAATTTCAGGACAGGAAACCAGGAGAACAGCACGGAGCGGCATACACCGTTAGTAGGCCCCAACCAATCTAGTAGCCCCACTGCAGTTGTTTGATGAAAAAACTATTTAACAAGAGCCTGAAGATTGAAGCTCAGGAAAGGCAACCAGGAGAGCACCTTGGGGCGGCAGACACTGTTAGTAGGCCCCAACCAAACTAGTAGCCCCACTGCAGTTGTTCGATTAAAAAACTATTTAACAAGAGCCTGAAGATTGAAGCTCAGGAAAGGCAACCAGGAGAAAACCTTGGAGCGGCAGACACCGTCTCTACAACCAAGACCCAACTTGTAGGCCTAATGCAGTGTTGTTTCAACAACTACTTAACGAGAGCTTCAAGATAGAAGCTAGGGAGAGGCAACCTGGAGAACACCTTGGAGCAGCAGACACCGTCTCTACATCACAGACCCAACTTGTAGGCCTAATGCAGTGTTGTTTCAACAACTACTTAACGAGAGCTTCAAGATAGAAGCTAGGGAGAGGCAACCTGGAGAACACCTTGGAGCGGAAGACACCGTTTGTAGAACCCAGACCCAACTTGTAGGCCTAATGCAGTGTTGTTTCAACAACTACTTAACGAGAGCTTGAAAATGGAATTTCAGGACAGGAAACCAGGAGAACAGCACGGAGCGGCATACACCGTTAGTAGGCCCCAACCAATCTAGTAGCCCCACTGCAGTTGTTTGATGAAAAAACTATTTAACAAGAGCCTGAAGATTGAAGCTCAGGAAAGGCAACCAGGAGAGCACCTTGGGGCGGCAGACACTGTTAGTAGGCCCCAACCAAACTAGTAGCCCCACTGCAGTTGTTCGATTAAAAAACTATTTAACAAGAGCCTGAAGATTGAAGCTCAGGAAAGGCAACCAGGAGAAAACCTTGGAGCGGCAGACACCGTCTCTACAACTAAGACCCAACTTGTAGGCCTAATGCAGTGTTGTTTCAACAACTACTTAACGAGAGCTTCAAGATAGAAGCTAGGGAGAGGCAACCTGGAGAACACCTTGAAGCAGCAGACACCGTCTCTACATCACAGACCCAACTTGTAGGCCTAATGCAGTGTTGTTTCAACAACTACTTAACGAGAGCTTCAAGATAGAAGCTAGGGAGAGGCAACCTGGAGAACACCTTGGAGCGGAAGACACCGTTTGTAGAACCCAGACCCAACTTGTAGGCCTAATGCAGTGTTGTTTCAACAGCTACTTAATGAGAGCTTCAAGATAGAAGCTAGGGAGAGGCAACCTGGATAACACCTTGGAGCGGAAGACACCGTTTGTAGAACCCAGACCCAACTTGTAGGCCTAATGCAGTGTTGTTTCAACAACTACTTAACGAGAGCTTCAAGATAGAAGCTAGGGAGAGGCAACCTGGAGAACATCTTGGAGCGGCAGACACCGTCTCTACAACCAAGACCCAACTTGTAGGCCTAATGCAGTGTTGTTTCAACAACTACTTAACGAGAGCTTCAAGATAGAAGCTAGGGAGAGGCAACCTGGAGAACACCTTGGAGCGGAAGACACCGTTTATAGAACCCAGACCCAACTTGTAGGCCTAATGCAGTGTTGTTTCAACAACTACTTAACGAGAGCTTCAAGATAGAAGCTAGGGAGAGGCAACCTGGAGAACATCTTGGAGCGGCAGACACCGTCTCTACAACCCAGACCCAACTTGTAGGCCTAATGCAGTGTTGTTTCAACAACTACTTAACGAGAGCTTGAAAATGGAATTTCAGGACAGGAAACCAGGAGAACAGCACGGAGCGGCATACACCGTTAGTAGGCCCCAACCAATCTAGTAGCCCCACTGCAGTTGTTTGATGAAAAAACTATTTAACAAGAGCCTGAAGATTGAAGCTCAGGAAAGGCAACCAGGAGAGCACCTTGGGGCGGCAGACACTGTTAGTAGGCCCCAACCAAACTAGTAGCCCCACTGCAGTTGTTCGATTAAAAAACTATTTAACAAGAGCCTGAAGATTGAAGCTCAGGAAAGGCAACCAGGAGAAAACCTTGGAGCGGCAGACACCGTCTCTACAACCAAGACCCAACTTGTAGGCCTAATGCAGTGTTGTTTCAACAACTACTTAACGAGAGCTTCAAGATAGAAGCTAGGGAGAGGCAACCTGGAGAACACCTTGGAGCAGCAGACACCGTCTCTACATCACAGACCCAACTTGTAGGCCTAATGCAGTGTTGTTTCAACAACTACTTAACGAGAGCTTCAAGATAGAAGCTAGGGAGAGGCAACCTGGAGAACACCTTGGAGCGGAAGACACCGTTTGTAGAACCCAGACCCAACTTGTAGGCCTAATGCAGTGTTGTTTCAACAACTACTTAACGAGAGCTTGAAAATGGAATTTCAGGACAGGAAACCAGGAGAACAGCACGGAGCGGCATACACCGTTAGTAGGCCCCAACCAATCTAGTAGCCCCACTGCAGTTGTTTGATGAAAAAACTATTTAACAAGAGCCTGAAGATTGAAGCTCAGGAAAGGCAACCAGGAGAGCACCTTGGGGCGGCAGACACTGTTAGTAGGCCCCAACCAAACTAGTAGCCCCACTGCAGTTGTTCGATTAAAAAACTATTTAACAAGAGCCTGAAGATTGAAGCTCAGGAAAGGCAACCAGGAGAAAACCTTGGAGCGGCAGACACCGTCTCTACAACTAAGACCCAACTTGTAGGCCTAATGCAGTGTTGTTTCAACAACTACTTAACGAGAGCTTCAAGATAGAAGCTAGGGAGAGGCAACCTGGAGAACACCTTGAAGCAGCAGACACCGTCTCTACATCACAGACCCAACTTGTAGGCCTAATGCAGTGTTGTTTCAACAACTACTTAACGAGAGCTTCAAGATAGAAGCTAGGGAGAGGCAACCTGGAGAACACCTTGGAGCGGAAGACACCGTTTGTAGAACCCAGACCCAACTTGTAGGCCTAATGCAGTGTTGTTTCAACAGCTACTTAATGAGAGCTTCAAGATAGAAGCTAGGGAGAGGCAACCTGGATAACACCTTGGAGCGGAAGACACCGTTTGTAGAACCCAGACCCAACTTGTAGGCCTAATGCAGTGTTGTTTCAACAACTACTTAATGAGAGCTTCAAGATAGAAGCTAGGGAGAGGCAACCTGGATAACACCTTGGAGCCGCAGACACCGTCTCTACAACCCAGACCCAACTTATAGGCCTAATGCAGTGTTGTTTCAACAACTACTTAACGAGAGCCTGAAAATGGAATTTCAGGACAGGAAACCAATGAGAACAGCACGGAGCGGCATACACCTTTAGTAGGCCCCAACCAAACTAGTAGCCCCACTGCACTTGTTTGATTAAAAAACTATTTAACAAGAGCCTGAAGATTGAAGCTCAGGAAAGGCAACCAGGAGAACACCTTGGAGCGGCAGACACCGTTAGTAGGCCCCAACCAAACTAGTAGCCCCACTGCAGTTGTTCGATTAAAAAACTATTTAACAAGAGCCTGAAGATTGAAGCTCAGGAAAGGCAACCAGGAGAACACCTTGGAGCGGCAGACACCGTTAGTAGGCCCCAACCAAACTAGTAGCCCCACTGCAGTTGTTCGATTAAAAAACTATTTAACAAGAGCCTGAAGATTGAAGCTCAGGAAAGGCAACCAGGAGAACACCTTGGAGCGGCAGACACTGTCTCTACAACCCAGACCCAACTTGTAGGCCTAATGCAGTGTTGTTTCAACAACTACTTAACAAGAGCTTCAAGATAGAAGCGAGGGAGAGGCAACAGAGAGAACACCTTGGAGCGGAAGACTCAGTTTGTAGACCACAACAAAACTTGTGGCCCCAATGAAGTTTTATAATTCTGACAAGCTGAAAATCAGCCTTTTTTTTTTTTTTAAGAGGAGGACAGCTGTATAAAGTGGCGCAGACAGACACTGCTAGTAGGCCTTACACCACAAAGTAGGCTCACTGCAGGTTGAAAAAAAGTTACATGGGTACACGGTTGGCATTGTTGTGCTCAGCGGAGGACAAATGGAAGGAGGGACCGTAGACAGACTTAGTAGGCCAAAAATTTTAAAAAATAGGCTCAAAGCAGTTTGAATTATCTTGCAGGGGTACACAGGCAGCATTGGTGTGGTCAGCGGACGATTGGAAGGAGTGTCTGACACAGTTAGTACTCCCAAAAAATAAATAGATGTTAATGTCTCGCAAAACAACAAAACCAAAAAACAAAAGGGTGGCATACTTAGGTACAGGGGTGGGCTCCTCTGCTGAGTTTCAGACATAGTAATTTGGCGCTAAGTATTTACTGGTGTCAATATAGGACACTGACCCTGACTATATTAACTAGCATCATACATGTCAACAAATTGGTATTGTCAGTGCCAGGCATTGAAGGATGTCAGCGCATAGACTAAACATTGGTGGAGCTGTGAGAGATAATTTTGCAAGTGGTAGAACAGTGTTTGAGCTGGGAGGGGGGAACTCTCTTGTGGCCGGCGGTACAGGCCCAGGGCCCCTCATGTTACAACGGTGTGTCTGACGTTGGTTGCACGCCACCACCACCAGAGACACTTTATTGTACTATGAGGGACCCAGTGGCAGTGCCGTCGACCAAAAGCGGGCACACCCACCTCTTCAGACAAACAGCACTCTCACGGGTGCTTGCGCCAAGTAGCGAGACCACGGCCCCGTGGGAGGAGTTAGCCCATTTAGGGAGGTGTAAACATGTCGTATGCTGGACAAACAGTTTCTGCAAATTAAGAGATTGGAACAGTCAGTAAGACCAGTCCACAAGCAAGACCTTTTTATAGGAAAGCTAGGTGTCAGCCGGGAAAGGTGGGGCAAAATAATTCGAAATCCATGAGTGGTTCATTTTAATGAAGGTTAGATCATCAACATTTTGGGTAGGCAGACGAGTCCTTTTTTCGGTCAATATTGAACCAGCAGCACTGAATACTCTTTCTGATAGCACACTAGCTGCTGGGCAAGCAAGCTCCTGCAATGCATATTCTGCCAATTCAAGCCAGGTGTCTATTTTGGATGCCCAGTAATCAAATGGGAAAGTCGGTTGAGGGAGAACATCGATAAGGGATGAAAAATAGTTAGTAACCATACTGGACAAATGTTGTCTCCTGTCACTTTGAATTGATGCTGCAGTAGCTGTCCTGTCTGCGGTCATTGCGAAATCACTCCACAATCTGGTCAGAAAACCCCTCTGTCCAACGCCACTTCTGATTTGTGCACCTCTAACACCTCTGCCCTGTTGCCCCCTGCAGCTCGTGTGAGAACCATCACCAGCTCTGTGTGCTGGGAATGCCTGAATCAAACGGTCTACCAGAGTTGCTTGTTTGGTTGCTAATATTTGTTCGAGGTTCTCATGTGGCATGATATTTTGCAATTTGCCTTTATAGCGAGGATCAAGGAGGCAGGCCAACCAGTAATCATCATCGGTCATCATTTTAATAATGCGTGGGTCCCTTTTGAGGATACGTAAAGCCATGTGGGCCAAAGTTCCAGTTGTCAAATCTGCGGTTGTGCTGGGTTGAGGGGCAGTTTCAGGCAAATCTACGTCACTTGTCTCCCTCAAAAAACCTGAACCCGGCCTTGCAACGCCACCAGTTTCTATTGGCCCCAGAGAAGCTTCCTCATTCAAAAAATACTCAACCCCATCATCCTCCTCGTCCTCCTCCTCTTCGCCCGCTACCTCATCCTGTAGATTGCCCTGACCAGACAATGGCTGACTGTCATCAAGGCTTTCCTCTTCCTCGGCTGCAGATGCCTGCTCCTTTATGTGTGTCAAACTTTGCATCAGCAGACGCATTGGGGGATGCTCATGCTTATTATGGCGTTGTCTGCACTAACCAGCCGTGTGCATTCCTCAAAACACTGAAGGACTTGACACAGGTCTTGTACCTTCGACCACTGCACACCTGACAACTCCATGTCTGCCATCCAACTGCCTGCCCGTGTATCTGTATCCTCCCACAAATACATAACAGCACGCCTCTGTTCGCACAGTCTCTGAAGCATGTGCAGTGTGGAGTTCCACCTTGTTGCAACGTCGATGATTAGGCGATGCTGGGGAAGGTTCAAAGACCGCTGATGGTTCTGCATACAGCTGGAGTGTACGGGCGAACGGCGGATATGCATGCAAAGTCTGCGCACTTTGAGGAGCAGGTCGGGTAACCCCGGATAACTTTTCAGGAAGCACTGCACCACCAGGTTTAAGGTATGAGCCAGGCAAGGAATGTGTTTCAGTTGGGAAAGGGCTATGGCAGCCATAAAATTCCTTCCGTTATCACTCACTACCTTGCCTGCCTCAACATGTACAGTGCCCAGCCATGACTGAGTTTCTTTCTGCAAGAACTCGGACAGAACGTCCGCGGTGTGTCTGTTGTCGCCCAAACACTTCATTGCCAATACAGCCTGCTGACGCTTGCCACTAACTGTCCCATAATGGGACACCTGGTGTGCACGAGTTTGTGGACGAGCTCTCGCTTCTGCAGGAGGATGAGGAGGAGGAGGAGGGGGGCAAATGCCTACTGCCAACTGTTTCCTAGACCGTGGGCTAGGCAGAACTGTCCCAATATTGCTGTCCCCTGTGGACCCTGCATCCACCACATTAACCCAGTGTGCCGTGATGGACACGTAATGTACCTGGCCATGCCTACTGGTCCATGCATCTGTTGTCAGGTGCACCTTTGTACTCACAGATTGCCTGAGTGCATGGACGATGCGGTCTTTTACATGCTGGTGGAGGGCTGGGATGGCTTTTCTCGAAAAGAAGTGTCGACTGGGTAGCTTGTAGCGTGGTACAGCATAGTCCATCAGGGCTTTGAAAGCTTCGCTTTCAACAAACCGGTAGGGCATCATCTCTAATGAGATTAGTCTAGCAATGTGGGCGTTCAAACCTTGTGTACGTGGATGCGAGGATGAGTACTTCCTTTTCCTAATGAGAGTCTCATGTAGGGTGAGCTGGACTGGGGAACTGCAGATGGTGGAACTAGCGGGAGTGCCGGTGGACATGGCAGACTGAGAGAGGGTTGGAGATGGTATTCTTGCTGGTGCCCTACATGCAGTGTTTCCTACCACGAACCTGGTGATTCCCTGACTGCTTTGGCCTGGCGACGAAACCTGCACATTTACTGCAGGTGGTGCGGGAAATGGTGGGCTTACAGTGAGGGAAGGGATGTAGCGTTGCTGACTAGCTTCATTGGCCGAGGGTGCTACAACCTTAAGGGACGTTTGGTAGTTAGTCCAGACTTGCAAATGCAAGGTGGTTAAATGACTACGCATGCAACTTGTATTCAGACTTTTAACATTCTGACCTCTGCTTAAGGTGGTTAAACACTTTTGACAGATGACTTTGCGCTGATCATTTGGATGTTGTTTAAAAAAATGCCAGACTGCACTCTTTCTACTATCGGATACCTTTTCAGGCATTGCAGACTGAGCTTCTTTAACCAGATGGCCACGCTGTCCTACAACTGGTTTTGGTTTTGCCACGAGTTTTTGGCCAGATACGGGCCCGGCTGATGGAACCTGTTGCGATGTTGATGCCTGCTGCGGCTCCTCCTCCCCTGCATCAGAGATACTGCCGCCTGCACCCTGTTCCCCCAATGGCTGCCAATTGGGGTCAACAACTGGGTCATCAATGACCTCCTCGTGTGCAACTTCGTCTGTGTCACCGTGTAAGCCTGTGGTATAGCGTTCGTGATGGGGCACCATAGTCTCATCAGGGTCTGATTCTGGATCAGTACACTGCGAGGGCAATGTTCTGCTCTGAGTCAAAGGAACAGCATAGTAATCTGGCTGTGGCTGTGCATCTGTGCACTCCATGTCCGATTTAACTTGTAATGGGCATGGCCTGTTAACTGTTTCACTTTCTAACCCAGGAACGGTATGTGTAAAGAGCTCCATGGAGTAACCCGTTGTGTCGCCTGACGCATCCTTCTCTGTTGTTCTTGGTGAAGAAGACAAGGAAGCGACTTGTCCCTGACCGTGAACATCCACTAACGACGCGCTGCTTTTACATTTAGCAGTTTCAGAAGAGGAGGCGAAAGAGCTAGAGGCTGAGTCGGCAAGGAAAGCCAAAACTTGTTCTTGCTGCTCCGGCTTTAAAAGCGGTTTTCCTACTCCCAGAAAAGGGAGCGTTCGAGGCCTTGTGTAGCCAGACGACAAACCTGGCTCAACAACTCGAGACTTAGGTGCTATATTGCTTTTCCCATGACCACCTGATGCTCCACCACCACTACCATCATTACCAGCTGGCAATGACCACCCACGGCCACGACCTCTTCCACCAGACTTCCTCATTGTTTGAAAAACGTAACCCAACTAATGGTATTTGTTACTGTAAAACTAGTTACAAGGTGAACTCAAACTTCTGTCGGATTTATATATCCCTTTATAGGTGGGTGAGACTGCAGGGAAAATCAGGCCCAATGCATAACAGTACACAGCTTCAGTGGCAGACAGATATGCCACTAACAGGACTGACGCTGATGCAGACACTACCAATAAAAATTTCCCCCTTTTTATTTTTTCTGGGAGAATATTGAAGAAATGTGGCCCACTCTTATACAGTATATGTTCTGGGGCACAAAATTAGAGACAGATGCCACACACAGCACTGGCAATGAGGCAGAATTGCCAATCTTAATCTCCCACTTTTTTTTTTTCAGGGAGAATTTAAAAGAAATCTGGCCCAGTATTACACACTAGGTTTAATGTGGCACAAAATTTGAGACAGGTGGCACACACAGGACTGGCACTGAAGCAGAAATGCCAATCTTAACCCCTTCCCGACCTTTGACGCATACGCTGCGTCATGAAAGTCGGTGCCATTCCGACCCATGACGCAGCATATGCGTCATGGAAAGATCGCGTCCCTGCAGATCGGGTGAAAGGGTTAACTCCCATTTCACCCGATCTGCAGGGACAGGGGGAGTGGTAGTTTAGCCCAGGGGGGGTGGCTTCACCCCCTCGTGGCTACGATCGCTCTGATTGGCTGTTGAAAGTGAAACTGCCAATCAGAGCGATTTGTAATATTTCACCTAAAAAAATGGTGAAATATTACAATCCAGCCATGGCCGATGCTGCAATATCATCGGCCATGGCTGGACACACTAATGTGCACCCACCCCACCGATCGCTCCCCCAGCCCCCCGATCTGTGGTCCGCTCCCCTCCGTCCTGTGCTCCGCTCCCCCGTCCTCCTGCCCGCTCCCCCCGTGCTCCAATCACACCCCCGTGCTGCAATCAAACCCCCCCGCACTCCGATCCACCCCCGGACAGCGATCCCCCCCCACACAGCGATCCCCCCACCCCGCACAGCGATCCCCCCCGTGCTCCGATCCACCCGTCCGCACAGCGATTCCCCACTCCGTGCTCCAATCCACCCCCCCGTGTTCCGATCCACCCCCCCGTGCCCCGACGCCCCCCCGTGCCCTGATCTCCCCCCCTTATACTTACCTGGCCTCCCGGGGACCGTCCGTCTTCTTTCCTGGGCGCCGCCATCTTCCAAAATGGCGGGCGCATGTGCAGTGCGCCCGCCGAATCTGCCGGCCGGCAGATTCGTTCCAGAGTGAATTTTGATCACTGAGATAGGTTATATCTCAGTGATCAAAATAAAAAAAAAAGTAAATGACCCCCCCCCCCCTTTGTCACCCCCATAGGTAGGGACAATAAAAAAAATAATTTTTTTTTTCCCACTAAGGTTGGGGTAAGAACTAGGGTTAGGGTTAGGGGTAGGGTTAGGGTTAGGGGTAGGGTTAGGGGTAGGGGTAGGGGTAGGGTTAGGGGTAGGGGTAGGGTTAGGGTTAGGGGTAGGGTTAGGGGTAGGGGTAGGGGTAGGGTTAGGGGTAGGGGTAGGGTTAGGGGTAGGGGTAGGGTTAGGGGTAGGGTTAGGGTTAGGGGTAGGGTTAGGGGTAGGGTTAGGGTTAGGGGTAGGGTTAGGGGTAGGGGTAGGGGTAGGGTTAGGGGTAGGGTTAGGGGTAGGGGTAGGGGTAGGGGTAGGGTTAGGGTTTCGGTATGTGCACACGTATACTGGTCCTCTGCGGATTTTTCCGCTGCGGATTTGATAAATCCGCAGTGCTAAACCGCTGCGGATTTATGGCGGATTTACCATGTTTTTTCTGCGCATTTCAATGCGGTTTTACAACAGCGATTTTCTATTGGAGCAGTTGTAAAACCGCTGCGGAATCCGCAGAAAGAAGTGACATGCTGCGGAATGTAAACCGCTGCGTTTCCGTGCAGTTTTTCTGCAGCATGTGTACAGCGATTTTTGTTTCCCATAGGTTTGCATTGAACTGTAAACTCATGGGAAACTGCTGCGGATCCGCAGCGTTTTCTGCAGCGTGTGCACATACCTTTAGAATTAGGCCATGTGCACATGGTGCGGATTTGGCTGCGGATTGGCCGCTGCGGATCCGCAGCAGAGTTCCATCAGGTTTACAGTACCATGTAAACATATGGAAAGCCAAATCCGCTGTGCCCATGGTGCGGAAAATACCGCGCGGAAACGCTGCGTTGTATTTTCCGCAGCATGTCAATTCTTTGTGCGGATTCCGCAGCGTTTTACACCTGTTCCTCAATAGGAATCCGCAGGTGAAATCCGGACAAAAAACACTGGAAATCCGCGGTAAATCCGCAGGTAAAACACAGTGCCTTTTACCCGCAGATTTTTCAAAAATGGTGCTGAAAAATCTCACACGAATCCGCAACGTGGGCACATAGCCTTAGGGCTAGGGTTGGGTTGGAATTAGGGTTGTGGTTAGGGGTGTGTTGGGGTTAGGGGTGTGTTGGGGTTAGGGTTGTGATTAGGGTTACGGCTACAGTTGGGATAAGGTTTAGGGGTGTGTTGGAGTTAGAATTGAGGGGTTTCCACTGTTTAGGCACATCAGGGGGTCTCCAAACACAACATGGCGCCACCATTGATTCCAGCCAATCTTGTATTCAAAAAGTCAAATGGTGCTCCCTCACTTCCGAGCCCCGACGTGTGCCCAAACAGTGGTTTACCCCCACATATGGGGTACCAGCATACTCAGGACAAACTGCGCAACAATTACTGGGGTCCAATTTCTCCTGTTACCCTTGAGAAAATAAAAAATTGCTTGCTAAAACATCATTTTTGAGGAAAGAAAAATGATTTTTTATTTTCACGTCTCTGCGTTGTAAACGTCTGTGAAGCACTTGGGGGTTCAAAGTGCTCACCACATATCTAGATAAGTTCCTTGGGGGGTCTAGTTTCCAAAATGGGGTCACTTGTGGGGGGTTTCTACTGTTTAGGCACACCAGGGGCTCTGCAAACACAACATGACGTCCGCAGACCATTCCATCAAAGTCTGCATTTCAAAAGTCACTACTTCCCTTCTGAGCCCCGACGTGTGCCCAAACAGTAGTTTACCCCCACACATGGGGTATCAGCGTACTCAGGAGAAACTGGACAACAACTTTTGGGGTCCAATTTCTCCTGTAACCCTTGGGAAAATAAAAAATTCTGGGCTAAAAATTATTTTTGAGGAAAGAAAACGTATTTATTATTTTCACTGCTCTGTGTTATGAACTTCTGTGAAGCACTTGGGGGTTGAAAGTGCTCACCACATATCTAGATAAGTTCCTTGGGGGGTCTAGTTTCCAAAATGGGGTCACTTGTGTGGGGTTTCTACTGTTTAGGCACACCAGGGGCTATGCAAACGCAACGTGATGCCCGCAGACCATTCCATCAAAGTCTGCATTTCAAAAGTCACTACTTCCCTTCTGAGCCCCGACGTGTGCCCAAACAGTGGTTTACCCCCACACATGGGGTATCAGCTTACTCAGGAGAAACTGGACAACAACATTTGTGGTCCAATTTCTCCTGTAACCCTTGGGAAAATAAAAAATTCTGGGCTAAAAAATTATTTTTGAGGAAAGAAAACGTATTTATTATTTTCACTGCTCTGTGTTATGAACTTCTGTGAAGCACTTGGGGGTTCAAAGTGCTCACCTCACATCTAGATAAGTTCCTTTCGGGGTCTAGTTTCCAAAATTGGGTCACTTGTGGGGGGTTTCTACTGTTTAGCCACATCAGGCGCTCTGCAAGCGCAACGTGACGCCCGAAGAGCATTCCATCAAAGTCTGCATTTCAAAACGTCACTACTTCACTTCCGAGCCCCAGCATGTGCCTAAACAGTGGTTTACCCCCACATATTGGGTATCAGCATACTCAGGAGAAACTGGACAACAAATTTTGGGGTCAAATTTCTCCTGTTACCCTTGGGAAAATAAAAAATTGCGGGCTAAAAAATCATTTTTGAGAAAATAATTTTTTTTTTTTATTTTCATGGCTCTGCGTTATAAACTTCTGTGAAGCACTTGAGGGTTCAAAGTGCTCACCACACATCTAGATTAGTTCCTTTGGGGGTCGAGTTTCCAAAATGGGGTCATTTGTGGGGGATCTCTAATGTTTAGGCACACAGGGGCTCTCCAAACGCGACATGGTGTCCGCTAATGATTGGAGCTAATTTTCCATTTATAAAGCCAAATGGCGTGCCTTCCCTTCTGAGCCCTGCCGTGCGCCCAAACAGTGGTTTACCCCAACATATGGGGTATCAGCGTACTCAGGACAAACTGGACAACAACATTTGTGGTCCAATTTCTCCTATTACCATTGGCAAAATAGGAAATTCCAGGCTAAAAAATCATTTTTGAGAAAAGAAAAATTATTTTTTATTTTCATGGCCCTGCATTATAAACTTCTGTGAAGCACCTGGGGGTTTAAAGTGCTCAGTATGCATCTAGATAAGTTCCTTGGGGGGTCTAGTTTCCAAAATGGGGTCACTTGTGGGGGAGCTCCATTGCATAGGCACACAGGGGCTCTCCAAATGCAACATGGTGTCCGCTAACAAATGGAGCAAATTTTCCATTCAAAAAGTCAAAAGGCGCGCCTTCCCTTCCGAGCCCTGCCGTGTGCCCAAACAGTGGTTTACCCCCACATATGAGGTATCGGCGTACTCGGGAGAAATTGCTCAACAAATTTTAGGATCCATTTTATCCTATTGCCCATGTGAAAATAAAAAAATTGAGGCGAAAAGAAATTTTTTGTGAAAAAAAAGTACTTTTTCATTTTTACGGATCAATTTGTGAAGCACCTGAGGGTTTAAAGTGCTCACTAGGCATCTAGATAAGTTCCTTGGGGGGTCCAGTTTCCAAAATGGGGTCACTTGTGGGGGGTTTCTACTGTTTAGCCACATCAGGCGCTCTGCAAGCGCAACGTGACGCCCGAAGAGCATTCCATCAAAGTCTGCATTTCAAAACGTCACTACTTCACTTCCGAGCCCCAGCATGTGCCTAAACAGTGGTTTACCCCCACATATTGGGTATCAGCGTACTCAGGAGAAACTGGACAACAAATTTTGGGGTAAAATTTCTCCTGTTACCCTTGGGAAAATAAAAAATTGCGGGCTAAAAAATCATTTTTGAGAAAATAATTTTTTTTTTTTATTTTCATGGCTCTGCGTTATAAACTTCTGTGAAGCACTTGAGGGTTCAAAGTGCTCACCACACATCTAGATTAGTTCCTTTGGGGGTCGAGTTTCCAAAATGGGGTCATTTGTGGGGGATCTCTAATGTTTAGGCACACAGGGGCTCTCCAAACGCGACATGGTGTCCGCTAATGATTGGAGCTAATTTTCCATTTATAAAGCCAAATGGCGTGCCTTCCCTTCTGAGCCCTGCCGTGCGCCCAAACAGTGGTTTACCCCAACATATGGGGTATCAGCGTACTCAGGACAAACTGGACAACAACATTTGTGGTCCAATTTCTCCTATTACCATTGGCAAAATAGGAAATTCCAGGCTAAAAAATCATTTTTGAGAAAAGAAAAATTATTTTTTATTTTCATGGCCCTGCATTATAAACTTCTGTGAAGCACCTGGGGGTTTAAAGTGCTCAGTATGCATCTAGATAAGTTCCTTGGGGGGTCTAGTTTCCAAAATGGGGTCACTTGTGGGGGAGCTCCATTGCATAGGCACACAGGGGCTCTCCAAATGCAACATGGTGTCCGCTAACAAATGGAGCTAATTTTCCATTCAAAAAGTCAAAAGGCGCGCCTTCCCTTCCGAGCCCTGCCGTGTGCCCAAACAGTGGTTTACCCCCACATATGAGGTATCGGCGTACTCGGGAGAAATTGCTCAACAAATTTTAGGATCCATTTTATCCTATTGCCCATGTGAAAATAAAAAAATTGAGGCGAAAAGAAATTTTTTGTGAAAAAAAAGTACTTTTTCATTTTTACGGATCAATTTGTGAAGCACCTGAGGGTTTAAAGTGCTCACTAGGCATCTAGATAAGTTCCTTGGGGGGTCCAGTTTCCAAAATGGGGTCACTTGTGGGGGAGCTCCAATGTTTAAGCACACAGGGTCTCTCCAAACGCGACATGGTGTCCGCTAACGATGGAGATAATTTTTCATTCAAAAAGTCAAATGGCGCTCCTTCCCTTCCGAGCCTTACCATGTGCCCAAACAGTGGTTTACCCCCACATGTGAGGTATCGGTGTGCTCAGGAGAAATTGCCAAACAAATTTTAGGATCCATTTTATCCTGTTGTCCATGTGAAAATGAAAAAATTAAGGCTAAAAGAATTTTTTTTGTGAAAAAATAGTACTTTTTCATTTTTACGGATCAATTTGTGAAGCAGCTGGGGGTTTAAAGGGCTCACTATGCATCTAGATAAGTTCCTTGGGGCGTCTAGTTTCCAAAATGGGGTCACTTGTGGGGGAGCTCCAATTTTTAGGCACACGGGGGCTCTCCAAACCTGACATGGTGTCCGCTAAAGAGTGCAGCCAATTTTTCATTCAAAAAGTCAAATGGCGCTCCTTCCCTTCTAAGCCCTGCCGTGCGCCCAAACAGTGGTTTACCCCCACATATGAGGTATCAGCATACTCAGGACAAATTGGACAACAACTTTCGTGGTTCAGTTTCTCCTTTTACCATTGGGAAAATACAAAAATTGTTGCTGAAAAATCATTTTTGTGACTAAAAAGTTAAATGTTCATTTTTTCCTTCCATGTTGCTTCTGCTGCTGTGAAGCACCTGAAGGGTTAATAAACTTCTGGAATGTGGTTTTGTGCACCTTGAGGAGTGCAGTTTTTAGAATGGTGTCACTTTTGGGTATTTTCAGCCATATAGACCCCTCAAACTGACTTCAAATGTGAGGTGGTCCCTAAAAAAAATGGTTTTGTAAATTTCGTTGTAAAAATGAGAAATCGCTGGTCAAATTTTAACCCTTATAACTTCCTAGCAAAAAAAAATTTTGTTTCCAAAATTGTGCTGATGTAAAGTAGACGTGTGGGAAATGTTATTTATTAACTATTTTGTGTCACATACCTCTCTGGTTTAACAGAATAAAAATTCAAAATGTGAAAATTGCGAAATTTTCAAAATTTTCGCCAAATTTCCGTTTTTATCACAAATAAACACAGAATTTATTGACCTAAATTTACCATTAACATGAAGCCCAATATGTCACGAAAAAACAGTCTCAGAACCGCTAGGATCCATTGAAGCGTTCCTGAGTTATTACCTCATAAAGGGACACTGGTCAGAATTGCAAAAAACGGCAAGGTCTTTAAGGTCAAAATAGGCTGGGTCATGAAGGGGTTAATCTCCCACTATTTTTTTTCAGGGAGAATTGAAAAGAAATCTGGCCCAGAATTACACACTAGGTTTAATGTGGCACACAATTTGAGACAGGTGGCATAAACAGGACTGGCACTGAAGCAGAAATGCCAATCTTAATCTCCCACTATTTTTTTTTCAGGGAGAATTTAAAAGAAATCTGGCCCAGTATTACACACTAGGTTTAATGTGGCACAAAATTTGAGACAGGTGGCACACACAGGACTGGCACTGAAGCAGAAATGCCAATCGTAATCTCCCACTGTTTTTTTTTCAGGGAGAATTTAAAAGAAATCTGACCCAGTGTTACACACTAGGTTAATGTGGCACACAATTTGAGACAGGTGGCATAAACAGGACTGGCACTGAAGCAGAAATGCCAATCTTAATCTCCCACTATTTTTTTTTTCAGGGAGAATTTAAAAGAAATCTGGCCCAGTATTACACACTAGGTTTAATGTGGCACACAATTTGAGACAGGTGGCACACACAGGAGTGGCACTGAAGCAGAAATGCCAATCTTAATCTCCCACTATTTTTTTTCAGGGAGAATTGAAAAGAAATCTGGCCCAGTATTACACACTAGGTTTAATGTGGCACACAATTTGAGACAGGTGGCACACACAGGGGTGGCACTAAAGCAGAAATGCCAATCTTAATCTCCCACTATTTTTTTTTCAGGGAGAATTGAAAAGAAATCTGGCCCAGTATTACACACTAGGTTTAATGTGGCACACAATTTGAGACAGGTGGCACACACAGGGGTGGCATTGAAGCAGAAATGCCAATCGTAATCTCCCACTGTTTTTATTTCAGGGAGAATTGAAAAGAAATCTGGCCCAGTATTACACACTAGGTTTAATGTGGCACAAAATTTGAGACAGGTGGCACACACAGCACTGGCACTGAGGCAAAATTGCCAATCTTAATCTCCCACTATTTTTTTTTTTATTTATGGGAGAATTGGCAAGAAATCAGGCCCACTGTTAGAGTGTATGTTTTCTGTGCCAGAAAATGAGACACAGATGCCACACACAGGACTGCCACTGATGCAGATTTGCCAATTTTAATCTGCACCCTTTTTTTTTATTCAGGGAGACTAGTGAATAACTCTGGGCCACTGTATTAGAGTATATTTTCTGTGGCAGAAAGTGGCTTGAAGAGATATAACGAAACAAAAAAAAAAAAGGGACTGTCCTACAATTACTATCTCCCTGCAGTAATCTCAACAAAGTATGGCAGGCAGCAATAACAAAAAAGTCAAAAGTGTGGACAAACAAAAAAATAGCTGTGCAGAAAGGAAGGAGCAACAGGATTTGTGCTTAGAAAAAAGCAGTTGGTTTGCACAGCGGCGTACAAACAGCAACGCAGCTATCAGGGAGCCTTCTAGGGCAGCCCAATGAGCTACAGAGCTGAGGGAAAAAAATGTAGCTTCCACTGTCCCTGCAAACAAAAGGTGATGTTGGACAGTGGAAATCGCTACAGCACAAGCGGTTTGGGGGTTAATGTACCCTGCCAAACGCTATGCCTGCTTCTGACGAAGCGGCAGCAACCTCTCCCTACGCTCAGATCAGCAGCAGTAAGATGGCGGTCGGCGGGAACGCCCCTTTATAGCCCCTGTGACGCCGCAGAAAGCAAGCCAATCACTGTAATGCCCTTCTCTGAGATGGTGGAGACTGAGACCTATGTCATCACGCTGCCCACACTCTGCGTCCACCTTCATTGGCTGAGAAATGGCGCTTTTTGCGTCATTGAAACGCGACTTTGGCGCGAAAGTCATGTACCGCATGGCCGACCCCACACAGGGATCGGGTCGGGTTTCATGAAACCCGACATTGCCAAAAGTCGACGACTTATGAAAATGACCGACCCGTTTCACTCAACCCTAGCCGAGACCCATAATTTTGCCACAAAAAACTGGGAAAATTTAACCCCTCTGTGACCTTAGACGTACTATCCCGTCGAGGTGCCCTGGGCTTATCTGACCCTGGACGGGATAGTACGTCATAGCGATCGGCAGCGCTCACGGGGGGAGCGCCGCCGATCGCGGCCGGGTGTCAGCTGCTTATCGCAGCTGACATCCGGCACTATGTGCCAGGAGCGGTCACGGACCGCCCCCGGCACATTAACCCCTGGCACACCGCGATCAAAGATGATCGCGATGTGCCGGCGGTGCAGGGAAGCACCGCGCAGGGAGGGGGCTCCCTGCGGGCTTCCCTGAGCCCCCCGCAGCAACGCGATGTGATCGCGTTGCTGCGAGGGTCTCCTCACCTCCCTCCCTGCTCGAGCCCCGGATCCAAGATGGCCGCGGATCCGGGTCCTGCAGGGAGGGAGGTGTCCTCACAGAAGCCTGCTCAGAGCAGGCACTGTGAAGCAGCCTGCACTCCTATCAGATCAGTGATCTGACAGAGTGCTGTGCAAACTGTCAGATCACTGATCTGTGATGTCCCCCCCTGGGACAAAGTAAAAAAGTAAAAAAAAAAATTTCCAAATGTGTAAAAAAAATAAAAAAAAATATTCCAAAATAATGAAAAAAAAAAAAAAATATTATTCCCATAAATACATTTCTTCATCTAAATAAAAAAAACAAAACAATAAAAGTACACATATTTAGTATCGCCGCGTCCGTAACGACCCGACCTATAAAACTGTCCCACTAGTTAACCCCTTCAGTAAACACCGTAAGAAAAAAAAAAAAAAAACGAGGCAAAAAACAACGCTTTATTATCATACCGCCGAACAAAAAGTGGAATAGCACGCGATCAAAAGGACAGATATAAATAACCATGGTACCGCTGAAAGTGTCATATTGTCCCGCAAAAAAAGAGCCGCAATACAGCATCATCAGCAAAAAAATAAAAAAGTTATAGTCCTGAGAATAAAGCGATGCAAAAATAATTATTTTTTCTGTAAAATAGTTTTTATCGTATAAAAGCACCAAACCATAAAAAAATGATATAAATGAGGTATCGCTGTAATCGTACTGACCCGAAGAATAAAACTGATTTATCAATTTTACCAAACGCGGAACGGTATAAACGCCTCCCCCAATAGAAATTCATGAATAGCTGGCTTTTGGTCATTCTTCCTCACAAAAATCGGAATAAAAAGCGATAAAAAAATGTCACGTGCCCAAAAATGTTTTCAATAAAAACGTCAACTCGTCCCGCAAAAAACAAGACCTCACATGACTCTGTGGACCAAAATATGGAAAAATTATAGCTCTCAAAATGTGGTATTGCAAAAAATATTTTTTGCAATAAAAAGGGTCTTTCAGTGTGTGACGGCTGCCAATCATAAAAATCCGCTAAAAAACGCGCTATAAAAGTAAATCAAACCCCCCTTCATCACCCCCTTAGTTAGGGAAAAATAAAAAAAAATGTATTTATTTCCATTTTCCCATTAGGGCTAGGGTTAGGGCTAGGATTAGGGTTAGTGTTAGGGTTAGGGCTAGGGTTAGGGCTAGGGTTAGGGCTAGGGTTAGGGCTAGGGTTAGGGCTAGGGCTAGGGTTAGGGCTAGGGTTAGGGCTAGGGTTAGGGCTAGGGCTAGGGTTAGGGCTAGGGTTAGGGCTAGGGTTAGGGTTAGGGTTAGGGCTAGGGTTAGGGCTAGGGCTAGGGTTAGGGTTAGGGTTGGGGCTACAGTTAGGGTTGGGGCTAAAGTTAGGGTTAGGGTTTAGATTACATTTACAGTTGGGAATAGGGTTGGGATTAGGGTTAGTGGTGTGTCAGGGTTAGAAGTGTGGTTAGGGTTACCGTTGGAATTAGGGTTAGGGGTGTGTTTAGATTAGGGTTTCAGTTATAATTGGGGGGTTTCCACTGTTTCGGCACATCAGGGGCTCTCCAAACACGACATGGCGTCCGATCTCAATTCCAGCCAATTCTGCGTTGAAAAAGTAAAACAGTGCTCCTTCCCTTCCGAGCTCTCCTGTGTGCCCAAACAGGGGTTTACCCCAACATATGGGGTATCAGCGTACTCAGGACAAATTGGACAACAACTTTTGTGGACCAATTTCTCCTGTTACCCTTGGGAAAATACAAAACTGGGGGCTAAAAAATAATTTTTGTGGGAAAACAAAAAGATTTTTTATTTTCACGGCTCTGCGTTATAAACTGTAGTGAAACACTTGGGGGTTCAAAGTTCTCACAACACATCTAGATAAGTTCATTGAGGGGTCTAGTTTCCAATATGGGGTCACTTGTGGGGGGTTTCTACTGTTTAGGTACATTAGGGGCTCTGCAAACGCAATGTGACGCCTGCAGACCAATCCATCTAAGTCTGCATTCCAAATGATGCTCCTTCCCTTCCGAGCCCTCCCATGCGCCCAAACGGTGGTTCCCCCCCACATATCGGGTATCAGCGTACTCAGGACAAATTGGACAACAACATTTAGGGTCCAATTTCTCCTGCTAACCTTGGAAAAATACAAAACTGGGGGCTAAAATATAATTTTTGTGGAAAAAAAAATATTTTTTATTTGCATGGCTCTGCGTTATAAACTGTAGTGAAATACTTGGGGGTTCAAAGCTCTCACAACACATCAAGATGAGTTCCTTAGGGGGTCTACTTTCCAAAATGGTGTCACTTGTGGGGGGTTTCTACTGTTTAGGTACATTAGGGGCTCTGCAAACGCAATGTGACGCCTGCAGACCATTCCATCTAAGTCTGCATTCCAAATGATGCTCCTTCCCTTCCGAGCCCTCCCATGCGCCCAAACGGTGGTTCCCCCCCACATATCGGGTATCAGCGTACTCAGGACAAATTGGACAACAACATTTAGGGTCCAATTTCTCCTGCTAACCTTGGAAAAATACAAAACTGGGGGCTAAAATATAATTTTTGTGGGAAAACAAAAATATTTTTTATTTGCATGGCTCTGCGTTATAAACTGTAGTGAAATACTTGGGGGTTCAAAGCTCTCACAACACATCAAGATGAGTTCCTTAGGGGGTCTACTTTCCAAAATGGTGTCACTTGTGGGGGGTTTCTACTGTTTAGGTACATTAGGGGCTCTGCAAACGCAATGTGACGCCTGCAGACCATTCCATCTAAGTCTGCATTCCAAATGGCGCTCCTTCCCTTCCGAACCCTCCCATGCGCCCAAACGGTGGTTCCCCCCCACATATGGGGTATCAGCGTACTCAGGACAAATTGGACAACAACTTTTGGGGTCCAATTTCTCCTGTTACCCTAGGGAAAATACAAAACTGGGGGCTAAAAAATAATTTTTGTGGGAAAAAAATTTTGTTTTATTTTTATGGCTCTGCATTATAAACTTCTGTGAAGCCCTTGGTGGGTCAAAGTGCTCACCACACATCCAGATAAGTTCCTTAGGGGGTCTACTTTCCAAAATGGTGTCACTTGTGGGGGGTTTCAATGTTTAGGCACATCAGTGGCTCTCCAAACGCAACATGGCGTCCCATCTCAATTCCTGTCAATTTTGCATTGAAAAGTCAAACGGCGCTCCTTCCCTTCCGAGCTCTCCCATGCGCCCAAACAGTGGTTTACTGCCACATATGGGGTATCAGCGTACTCGGGACAAATTGGACAACAACTTTTGAGGTCCAATTTCTTCTCTTACCCTTGGAAAAATAAAAAATTGGGGGCAAAAATATTATTTTTGTGAAAAAATATGATTTTTTATTTTTACGGTTCTGCATTATAAACTTCTGTGAAGCACTTGGTGGGTCAAAGTGCTCACCACACCTCTAGATAAGTTCCTTAGGGGGTCTACTTTCCAAAATGGTGTCACTTGTGGGGGGTTTCAATGTTTAGGCACATCAGTGGCTCTCCAAACGCAACATGGCGTCCCATCTCAATTCCTGTCAATTTTGCATTGAAAAGTCAAATAGCGCTCCTTCCCTTCCGAGCTCTCCCATGCGCCCAAACAGTGGTTTACTGCCACATATGGGGTATCAGCGTACTCAGGACAAATTGGACAACAACTTTTTGGGTCCAATTTCTCCTGTTACCCTTGGTAAAATAAAACAAATTGGAGCTGAAGTAAATTTTTTGTGTAAAAAAGTTAAATGTTCATTTTTATTTAAACATTCCAAAAATTCCTATTAAACACCTGAAGGGTTAATAAACTTCTTGAATGTGGTTTTGAGCACCTTGAGGGGTGCAGTTTTTAGAATGGTGTCACACTTGGGCATTTTCTATCATATAGACCCCTCAAAATGACTTCAAATGAGACGTGGTCCCTAAAAAAAAATGGTGTTGTAAAAATGAGAAATTGCTGGTCAACTTTTAACCCTTATAACTCCCTAACAAAAAAAAAAATTGGTTCCAAAATTATGCTGATGTAAAGGAGACATGTGGGAAATGTTACTTATTAAGTATTTTGTGTGACATATCTCTGTGATTTAATTGCATAAAAATTCAAAGTTTGAAAATTGCGAAATTTTCAAAATTTTCGCCAAATTTCCGTTTTTTTCACAAATAAACGCAGGTACTATCAAAGAAATTTTACCACTATCATGAAGTACAATATGTCACGAGAAAACAATGTCAGAATCACCAGGATCCGTTGAAGCGTTTCGGAGTTATAACCTCATAAAGGGACAGTGGTCAGAATTGTAAAAATTGGCCTGGTCATTAACGTGCAAACCACCCTTGGGGGTAAAGGGGTTAATGACTTGAGTATAAGCCTAGGGTGGAATATGCAGCAGCTACTGGTAAATTTCAAAAAGAAAAATAGATACCAATAAAAGTAAAATTTATTGAGGCATCAGTAGGTTAAGTGTTTTTGAATATCCATATTGAATCAGGAGCCCCATACAATGCTCCATACAATTTATTATGGGCCCCATAAGATGCTCCATATTAAAATATACCCCATATAATGCTGCACAAATGTATATTATGGCCCCATAAGATGCTCCATGCAGACATTTGCCCCAAATATAATGCTCCACAAATGCTGATTATGGCCCCATAAGATGCTCCATAGACACATTTGCCCCTTATAATGCTCCACAAATGCTGCACATGGCCCCATAAGATGCTCCATACAGATATTTGCCCCATATAATGCTGCACATGACCCCATACAGATATTCGCCCCATATAATGCTGCACATGGCCCATACAGATATTTGCCCCATATAATGCTGCACATGACCCCATACAGATATTCGCCCCATATAATGCTGCACATGGCCCCATAAGATGCTCCATACAGATATTTGCCCCATATAATGCTGCACATGGCCCCATACAGATATTTACCTCACATAATGCTGCACATGGCCCCGTAAGGTGCTCCATACAGATATTTGCCCCATATAATGCTGCACATGGTCCCATACAGATATTTTCCCCATATAATGCTGCACATGGCCCCATAAGATGCTCCATACAGATATTTGCCCCATGTAATGCTGCACATGGCCCCATAAGATGCTCCATACAGATAATTGCCCCATATAATGCTGCACATGGAATGATAAGATGCTCCATACAGATATTTGCCCCATATAATGCTGCACATGGAACCATAAGATGCTCCATACAGATATTTGCCCCATATAATGCTGCACATGACCCCATAAGATGCTCCATACAGATATTTTTGGCCCATATAATGCTGCACATGACCCCATACAGATATTTGCCCCATATAATGCTGCACATGGCCCATACAGATATTTGCCCTATATAATGCTGCACATGGCCCCATACAGACATTTGCCCCATATAATGCTGCACATGGCCCCATACAGATATTTGCCCCATATAATGCTGCACATGGCCCCATAAGGTGCTCCATACAGATATTTGCCCCATATAATGCTGCACATGGCCCCATATAGATATTTTCCCCATATAATGCTGCACATGGCCCCATAAGATGCTCCATACAGATATTTGCCCCATACAATGCTGCACATGGAACCATAAGGTGCTCCATACAGGTATTTGCCCCATATAATGCTGCACATGGCCCCATATAGATATTTTCCCCATATAATGCTGCACATGGCCCCATAAGATGCTCCATACAGATATTTGCCCCATGTAAGACTGCACATGGCCCCATAAGATGCTCCATACAGATATTTGCCCCATACAATGCTGCACATGGAACCATAAGATGCTCCATACAGATATTTGCCCCATATAATGCTGCACATGGCCCCATACAGATATTTGCCCCATATAATGCTGCACATAGCCCCATAAGATGCTCCTTACAAATATTTGCCCCATATAATGCTGCAAATGGCACCATAAGATGCACAGACATTTGTCCCATATGCTGTTGCTGCGATAATGAAAAAAAAATGACATACTCACTTCTCAGTCCTCCAGCACTTGCTATATTCACCTGCTCCGTGTTCCAGCATCGGAGCCGCTGTGTCTTCCCCGTCGTCTACACTGATGTTCAGGCAGAGGGCGGTGTGCACACTAATCGTGTCACCGTGCCCCCTGACCTGAGTTTCAGTGCAGAGGACAGAGAAGAGGCAGCAGCGGCCGGTGGAAGTGGAATGGGGAGCAGGTGAATATCGCGCACTGCGTTATACTCACCTGCTCCTGGTGCGGTGTTATCACGCCGTAAGCAGCGTTAAAGGGGCAGGAGGGCGTACTGGGACCCGCACCTGTCCCTACCACTTTAATGGGGCCCTGGCTCTCCCTTATCTCGGGGGTACCGATGGTTAGGAGGCCCGAGCCGCCAGCGTATCCCTGTCTTCTGTGCAGGCCCTATAGGTGGCCCCCAGGGAGGGGGACTGCAACAGTGTATAAACACAACAATAATAATAATAATCTTTATTTTTATATAGCGCTAACAGATTCCACAGCGCTTTACAAGTTGCACACATTATCATCGCTGTCCCCATTGGGGCTCACAATCTAAATTCCCTATCAGTATGTCTTTGGAATGTGGGAGGAAACCAGAGTACCCGGAGGAAACCCACACAAACACGGAGAGAACATACAAACTCTTTGCAGATGTTGTCCTTGGTGGGGTTTGAACCCAGGACTCCAGCGCTGCAAGGCTGCAGTGCTAAGCACTGCGCCACCGTACTGCCCATAAACAGCGTATACAGACAAGGTAACTAAAAGTCTCAAACTCACCAAATGCTCACACAACCACAGAGGGTACACATAGAAGGGAAGATAAGGAGAAAACTAGGAAGGAAAACAGGTTTAACAAGCAACCAAAACAGCAGACACCAATCTCTGTAATAAACCTCCAAGCTCCAAATATCACTCTCCTTCAACCTCCAAGCCAGGTAGCAGAACTGATCACTGACACTAGCTGTAGTCAAGGCTGGGTCTATATAGAGGAGGAGATTACAAAAATCCACTTCAGCTGAGAGACCCAGCTCACAGCAACTTAGCAAATAAGGTTAACTCCTGCACTGCTGGCACAAAGCAGCCAGGTCAAAATACAGGAGAAGAGCTTCTGTTCACTGCGTGTGAATGAGGCCCAGAGCGCTGCGGTTCTCTGGAACCCCTCTGTCGCGGTGCCCCATGACAGGTGTCCCTGGTTCTCTGGCACCGGCAGCTTCTTGCTGTAGTGAGCGGTCACATGGTACCGCTCATTACAGTAATGAATATGCGGCTCCATCCTATGCGGCTCCATCCCTATGGGAGTGGAGTCGGGTCCATATTCATAACTGTAATGAGCGGTACCATGTGACCGCTCAATACAGGAAGAAGCTGCCGGCGTCGGACACTGCGCCAGGAGCAGGTGAGTATTATTAGACAGCTGCCGCTCCACCTCCCCTGCCGACCCCTGGGTATGACTCGAGTATAAGCCGAGAGGGGCAATTTCAGCCTAAAAAAATGGGCTGAAATTCTTGGCTTATACTCGAGTATATATGGTACTCTTGGGTAGATTTTGGTAGTATATAAGCCTCAAAAAACTTGTTAAGAAATGTATTGGTATTATATTTCTTATTCGTAGGGTATTATTTGGGCCCCTGAGGTCCAGTCGCCACAGAGGTACTGCACCTTGGACGAGGTGTGGTGCTACGCTCTCAGGTAAGGAGGGGGCATAATCCAGAACCCACATACTTACATCCAACACCAGACCTCTCAGGGCCCAGGAGGAGCTAGGTAGAGGGTGTGGGTGGAGAAAGTGGAGAGAGTGACAGTTTAGAGGGGTTGTCATTGAAACAGTAGGAGGAGTCAGGAAAGGTCTAGAAAGTTAGGCAGTCTGTGAGAAGGAGTGGGGCAGAGCAGACGTGAGAGAGAGTTGGAGCTGGGGACTTGAGCAGTGAGGAGCTCGTACCAGCACAAGAGGACAGAAAGAGAGAAAAAAGAAGATAGAGAAGCTCCTGACAGAAGAGAGAGAAGGGGTCCTAGGGGTATGAGTAGTGAGGAATCCACCCGTAGGGCCCGCATCCACACCAACTATAGTTGGGTGGAGGGACCAGGTCACAGTGGGGAAAGCGGCCCCCAAGACTAGTGGAGAACTACAAGGCTCAGCTAGCAAGCCGGACGATGTGGTTTCTGTATGTGCCACAGCCACATCCACACATATTCGCTGAAAAAGGCAGCCACATGGGATCTAGGGGACCCGTAGGACGTTGCCCGACAAGATCCGAAGCTGCTGGCTTGGGACACTGTGTGTGAAAGCGTAGGGCAGGAGAAGTGGGAGCCAGCGCAGTGATACGGCCAGGGAAGGAACATAAGAAGGGTGTTCTGGCAAAATGGACCCCAAATTACCTGAGACCTGGCTGGACCACAGACCCAGATGACGCAGCACCCTGGCTGAAACTACATTTAAGAACTGTGAGTAAAAGTGTAGAAACTGCACTCTGCTGAGTCCTCTGAATTATTACTGTGTCACCTGCCCTGCATCACAACATTCTCCACCATTGACTTTAACACCTTAACTGCCCTGTGGCTTAGCTCTACCCATCTCTGCTGTGTCATCATCTGACCCAGAGGATCTGAACCGCAGCGTTGGCCACCTTCTTATTGCCGAATACCATGGGTGGCATCACGAACTATCCCCCATAAACTTTATTTCCCCTTTATTTCACTTTTATTGGATGCCCACAGCCATGGACCCGGTCACTGCTGCCATGACAACCCCCTTAAGAACAAATGGACCTGGCCAGAGTTCCCTACGGTCCTAGCGGGCACTCCAATTACATCTTCTTACGTGAATTTTGGTGGCATCTAACCTTCCAAAAAATTATATTGATCACCCATAGACTATTCTGTGGTCTGAAGTACATTTCGTTGCTATATAACCCTACAAAAACTCGGTAAAAAATATATCGGTATTACACAGTATAATGTGTTCATGGATATATTTTGTTGGTTTATAACCCCAAATAAACTTGTCCCAAAATGTACAGTATGCGTATTATATTTCTCATCCATGGTCTGGAGTACATTTCATTGGTATATAACCCTCAAAAATGTTGTCGCAAAATTTATCAGTATTATATTGCTTATCGATTGACTTTTACATATTCTTGGGTAGATTTCGGTGGTATGTCAGCCTCAAAAAACGTGTTAAAAAATTTATCGGTATTACAGTATATTGCTCACCCATAGACTATTCCATGGTCTGGAGTACATTTCCTTGGTATATAACCCTCAAAAGTGTTTAGCAAGCGAGTCTAAGAGTACCAATACATGACAAATTGAACAGTATTTGTATGAGGACCTCTTTTATGTCTAATACCAGGTGTATCTGAGTCCCTTATTTTTAGCAGTTCTTGCTTCTTTCATAAAATATACTGAAATAGACTATTTTTAATTAAAAAAAACATTTTTGTTTACTTAAATTATGTATTTTTTTAAAACCTTTTTTAACATCTTGCCTTATACAAGTAATTGTACAGGAAAAAATGTTTCTTAACATACCGGCCAGCCTCCACACAATAACTGTTTCAAGGTATGCGGTTTGTCTCCTAGACAATTAGCTTCAGTATAGTCTGTTTCCACTTCGCCGTGACAGTACTGCAGAGATCCAGCTTCTGGATGATGTTGACAACGTACTATGAGATAGCACATCGGAGATGGAGGATGAGAAGAAGCAGGAAGGGGTGCAGGAACTAGTGTAGGAGGTGGCAGAAACCCTAATAGAAATAGAGCCAGCAATCCTTGTCTTTGGTAGCACATATGCTGTTTCAGGGTGGGACTCAACCCCAACTTTCACCATGTTCACCTAGTTTGCCATCAGGGAAATGTAGCATCCTTGGACACAAGCACGTGCCCATGTTTCAGTCATTGAGTAGACAATCCCAATAAACGCATTGGTAAGGGCACAGGTAATGTTCCAGGACAAATTATGCTACAAGGCGGGGACATCACAACTGGAAATATTGTGGCGGCTGGGGACTGTGTACATTTCCTTGGTATAAAAAACATGTTTAAAGATTTATCTGAATTGTATTGTATTGCACATCCATAGGGTAATACATCTTCTTGGGTACATTTTGTTGCTTTACAACCCTCAAAAACATGTTTAACCACTTCACGACATGCGCTGTACATGTATAGCCCATGTCATGTCTCTCCCTTTGATCTGGGCTCCGGTGCTGAGCCCACATCTTTCCTGGCACATTTCAGGTGATTTAAACAGCTGACATGCCCATAACAGCCGTGTGTGGAATCGCGATCCATCTGCAGCGTTTAATCTGGTAAATACCGCTGCCAATGTCTGACAGTGGCATTTAATGTGATCGCGCCAGAAGCATGTCACTAATCCCACCCATGTCATATGCGCCCGGGACGCCGATGGGTTGGCATGACAATCCAGGGTCTGCAGCAGAATCTTGTAGTTGTCATTGCCTGATTGCTATGAGCACCGACCAGCGGTCGTGGCTCATAACAGTTAAGCATTTATGCTACTCAGAGCAGGACTGAAGCCCTGCTATGTGTAGCACAAGCGATCGGATGATTGCAGCTTCTAGTCTCCCATAGAGACTATTGAAGCAGTGTAAAGTAAAAAGAAATGTTTTTAAAATATTTAAAAAATATGTAAAAGATCAAATCACCCCCAATTCACCCCATTAAAAATAAAGCAATAAAAAAAAATACACGTTTGGTATCACCGCGTTCAGAATCGACTGACTTATCAAGATATAAAAAGAATTAACCTGATCGGTAAATGACGTAGCTAAAACAAGTCAAAATGTCAGAATTACGATTTTTTTTGGTTGCCACAACATTGCATTAAAATTGCAATAGCGGGCAATCAAAAGATTGTATCTACATCACATTGGTATCCATAAAAACGACATCTCAGCACGCAAAAAGTAAGCCCTCACCCAGCCCCATACCACGAAAAATGGAGATTCTACGGGTCCCAAAAATTACACTTTTTTTAACATCCTATACATGGATTTTTTTCATAATTACTTGGAGAATCATAATGGCAGGTCAGTTTTAGCATTTGGTGAATATGGTAAAAAAAACAAAAAGTTGTGGAATTGAACTCTTTGGAATTTCACAGCACTTGGAATTTTTTTCCCATTTTCCAGTGCACAATATGGTAAAACCAAAAGTGTTGTTCAAAACTGCAACTTGTCCCACATTAATGAAGCCCTCAAATGGTCATATTGCCGCACGTACCACACAGACGGTCACCGGGGAAGTAGTGCTACTGTAAGCGCTGTTCCTCTGCAGCTGGTGCTGAAGCCGGATGTCATCCATTTTCTCCTGCTCTGCCAGCGAGCAGCGCAAGCAGGGGAGAATGAATGAATGATACGCAGCGGGCACAGGTTCAGTAACTAGCGGTGATGTCACTGAGTCTGTGCTCGCTTTCGGCATGAACTTGTGTGACCTCAGAACCGTGGGAGAATGCAAATAATGAGGGATATTCTTCCCTCAGCAGCTGACTATGCAATATAATACTTTGCCTGCTTATGTAATTGAACTCACCAAGAAACTTGCTAATATTCATTCTCGAGTTTTTTCTTCATTGCCAGATCCAGATTCAGTGTTCAGTACACACTCCTTGAAGCCAGGAGACTGGGTGTTGGTGAAAAAGTTTGTAAGGAGAACACCACTCGATCTCAGATTTGATGGTCCTTTCCAAGTGGTGCTGCTGACACCAACCTCTGTGAAACTGGAGGGAAGACCCACCTGGATCCACTCATCGCATTGCAAGAAATCTCCCCTACCAGAGGATGACACCTAAGCCAGAATGATGTTGTGGATGCCCTGCCTGACCGAATAGATGACCTACCTGATAAAGAATACACACCGCTCACTACACATGCTGTTGACTAAGAGACTGATTGCAACGAACCCCCGTTAGGGACAGATCTCCTGACCACCCATTTGCAAAAAGTCTGTACGGAGTGGGGCTTAGGCGCTAGGCATATCAGCTCACCGGCAGCATAAAAGAGTTGCAACGCTTTGGGACAGGAGGCTAGGATTAGGGCAAGTGATATCTAAGAGGAGATTGTGATGGAAATATATATATCATGTAGATCTCACTTGCATGTATACTCTTTTATAATCATATATACTCATATAAATGCAAGTATATCTGTATACTCAGCTAGTTTATAATCAATTGCTCAACTTGACCACATGAGCTAGGCCAGATGGTTCCTCGGTACTTTCCAGACACCAAAAACAGGAACTTAGGCCAGATGTCTTGAATTAATGTCTAGAATCCTGCTAAATAGCAGGATAAATGTGACAGCTACTTTTAAGAGTGCTAAATCAGCTTGTTGCTAGGTAGACCTTAGTCAGAATATGCCATGTACTCAGTCAAAATATATCATGTACTCAGTCAAAATATATCATGTACTCAGTCAACCAATGAGATAACAGCTAAATTGTATGTTAATTAACTAACCACCCCTAACCACCTCCTTTCTATATGCAATTATAAAACCATGTATGTACAATAAATCATCAGTATTGGTGGAATGTTATTGTCACAATGGTGTGCAGTCTCATTCTTGAGTGCTCAAAATACTCAGTCTAATTGGGAATGGCTGCAGCACACACAGGGATAGATTTATCCAAACCAGATTTCCATAACAGTCCCTGCAGTTCAAGCTCTGTCACAGTAACCTCATCACTTGCATTCTCCCACTGTCCTGAGGTCACAGGAGTTCATGCAGACTCAGTGACATCCCTGCCACTTACTGAGCCTGCGCACGCTGAGCATCATTCGCTCCCCAGTAGTTAACAGCCAGAATGGTCATTTGAATGGGTCTACGTGTGTCAGTGTCTCCGGTACATGAGAAAACTGTCACCACACATACCGGAGACACTGACATGTGAAATCGGACTAAAAGCGTTACACCATTGTTCTCAGCAGCGATCTGGGAGTCAGAGATCCTTCCAGGGGTCTTCCCCATGCTGCTCTCCTTGCATTCAGCACTTTTCTCATCCATTTGAACACTGCCCCCCAGACCTCTTTGAAGGATCTGCAAAATACCTCGGCTTTCCCATTGAATCCCATTATACTCATAACTCAAAATGAGTTTTCGAGTATTAGGAATTGCTCGGTCCGAGCAACAAGCACCCGAGCATTTTATTGCCCACTCATCTCTACTGTCCACCTATTTGTGGCCTTACATGTCATAATTGTGTACTTGCAACCGCTAGCCATCGCAGTGAAATCCAGTCCTGAATGGCAATGATCCATACATTTCTGGACAGCTTGAGGAAGGTGCAGAACTTTTTTCAATCTCCATAAAAAAATATCATTGGTGCAATCTGTGCAGCTGCGCAGTGGCCCAGGAAGTCTGGGAGCCCATTTTCTCCTCTAAAGCAGGTTGGATTGTGCATTATGACAAGGGCCCTCTTCTGTCTGTGTCCACCACTGCATATCTTTATGAGTGTATGTGTGTGTATAAGCCACGCCCACTCCATATAGCCCCAACCAATTACTAAGCGTCTTTCATTTCACCAGAGCTGTTTAAAAGAAGCTGAGCTATGATTGGTTGCTATGAGCAACGGTTTTCCTTGTAGACAGTTGTGGTAACTGAGGCCCATTATTCTTATCATTTCTATGGTGTTATCGTCCTTCTGTAAAGCTGGAAATAACACATTTTATTACCGTGCCAACACAGACCACCCTCTGCCACAGACTGCAGGGGGCCCAGAATCAGGAACGTCTCTTGTCTGGCATGAAGCCTCTCATTAACTTCAAACTTCAAACACAGATTAAAAAAAGAAACACAAGACGAATTTCTCCAACCCTGGTATCATGTGAATCTGTGTAACAGCGCCAAGCTGACAATGTTGGCTCTGACGCGATGATGTGGGATATTAGGGGTAGTAGTCCGGTGGCTCTGGCTGATGGGATGATTGGGATATTAGGGGCAGTAGTCCGGTGGCTCTGGCTGATGGGATGATTGGGATATTAGGGGTAGTAGTCCGGTGGCTCTGGCTGATGGGATGATTGGGATATTAGGGGCAGTAGTCCGGTGGCTCTGGCTGATGGGATGATTGGGATATTAGGGGTAGTAGTCCGGTGGCTCTGGCTGATGGGATGATTGGGATATTAGGGGTAGTAGTCCGGTGACTCTGACTGATGGGATGATTGGGATATTAGGGATAGTAGTCCGGTGGCTCTGACTGATGGGATGATTGGGATATTAGGGGTAGTAGTCCGGTGGCTCTGACTGACGGGATGATGTGTGATATTAGGGGTAGTAGTCCGGTGGCTCTGGCTGATGGGATGATTGGGATATTAGGGATAGTAGTCCGGTGGCTCTGACTGACGGGATGATGTGGGATATTAGGGGTAGTAGTCCGGTGGCTCTGACGAGATGATGTGGGATATTAGGGATAGTAGTCCGGTGGCTCTGACTGATGGGATGATTGGGATATTAGGGGTAGTAGTCCGGTGGCTCTGACTGACGGGATGATGTGTGATATTAGGGGTAGTAGTCCGGTGGCTCTGGCTGATGGGATGATTGGGATATTAGGGATAGTAGTCCGGTGGCTCTGACTGATGGGATGATGTGGGATATTAGGGATAGTAGTCCGGTGACTCTGACGAGATGATGTGGGATATTAGGGATAGTAGTCCGGTGGCTCTGACTGACGGGATGATTGGGATATTAGGAGTAGTAGTCTGTTGGCTCTGGCTGATGGGATGATTGGGATATTAGGGATAGTAGTCCGATGGCTCTGACTGATGGGATGATTGGGATATTAGGGGTAGTAGTCCGGTGGCTCTGACTGACGGGATGATGTGTGATATTAGGGGTAGTAGTCCGGTGGCTCTGGCTGATGGGATGATTGGGATATTAGGGGTAGTAGTCCGGTGGCTCTGGCTGATGGGATGATGTGGGATATTAGGGATAGTAGTCCGGTGACTCTGACGAGATGATGTGGGATATTAGGGATAGTAGTCCGGTGGCTCTGACTGACGGGATGATTGGGATATTAGGAGTAGTAGTCTGTTGGCTCTGGCTGATGGGATGATTGGGATATTAGGGATAGTAGTCCGATGGCTCTGACTGATGGGATGATTGGGATATTAGGGATAGTAGTCCGGTGACTCTGACGGGATGATGTGGGATATTAGGGGTAGTAGTCCGGTGGCTCTGACTGATGGGATGATGTGGGATATTAGGGGTAGTAGTCCGGTGACTCTGACGGGATGATGTGGGATATTAGGGGTAGTAGTCCGGTGGCTCTGACTGATGGGATGATGTGGGATATTAGGGGTAGTAGTCCGGTGACTCTGACGGGATGATGTGGGATATTAGGGGTAGTAGTCCGGTGGCTCTGACTGATGGGATGATGTGGGATATTAGGGGTAGTAGTCCGGTGACTCTGACTGATGGGATGATTGGGATATTAGGGATAGTAGTCCGGTGGCTCTGACGAGATGATGTGGGATATTAGGGATAGTAGTCCAGTGGCTCTGGCTGATGGGATGATGTGGGATATTAGGGATAGTAGTCCGGTGGCTCTGACTGATGGGATGATGTGGGATATTAGGGGTAGTAGTCCGGTGACTCTGACTGATGGGATGATTGGGATATTAGGGATAGTAGTCCGGTGACTCTGACGGGATGATGTGGGATATTAGGAGTAGTAGTCCGGTGGCTCTGACTGATGGGATGATGTGGGATATTAGGGGTAGTAGTCCGGTGACTCTGACTGATGGGATGATTGGGATATTAGGGATAGTAGTCCGGTGACTCTGACTGACGGGATGATTGGGATATTAGGGGTAGTAGTCCGGTGGCTCTGGCTGACGCGATGATGTGGGATATTAGGGGTAGTAGTCCGGTGGCTCTGGCTGATGGGATGATTGGGATATTAGGGGTAGTAGTCCGGTGGCTCTGGCTGATGGGATGATTGGGATATTAGGGGTAGTAGTCCGGTGGCTCTGGCTGATGGGATTATTGAGATATTAGGGGTAGTAGTCTGGTAGCTCTGGCTGACGGGATGATTGGGATATTTTGGGTAGTAGTCCGGTGGCTCTGGCTGACGGGATGATTGGGATATTAGGGGTAGTAGTCCGGTGGCTATGGCTGATGGGATGATTGGGATATTAGGGGTAGTAGTCCGGTGGCTCTGACTGACGGGATGATTGGGATATTAGGAGTAGTAGTCTGTTGGCTCTGGCTGATGGGATGATTGGGATATTAGGGGTAGTAGTCTGGTGGCTCTGGCTGATGGGATGATGTGGGATATTAGGGGTAGTAGTCCGGTGGCTCTGGCTGATGGGATGATTGGGATATTAGGTGTAGTAGTCCGGTGGCTCTGACTGACGGGATGATTGGGATATTAGGAGTAGTAGTCTGTTGGCTCTGGCTGATGGGATGATTGGGATATTAGGAGTAGTAGTCCGGTGGCTCTGACTGACGGGATGATTGGGATATTAGGAGTAGTAGTCTGGTGGCTCTGGCTGATGGGATGACGTGGGATATTAGGGATAGTAGTCCGGTGACTCTGACGAGATGATGTGGGATATTAGGGATAGTAGTCCAGTGGCTCTGGCTGATGGGATGATGTGGGATATTAGGGATAGTAGTCCGGTGGCTCTGACTGATGGGATGATGTGGGATATTAGGGGTAGTAGTCCGGTGGCTCTGACTGATGGGATGATGTGGGATATTAGGGATAGTAGTCCGGTGACTCTGACGGGATGATGTGGGATATTAGGGGTAGTAGTCCGGTGGCTCTGACTGATGGGATGATGTGGGATATTAGGGGTAGTAGTCCGGTGACTCTGACTGATGGGATGATTGGGATATTAGGGATAGTAGTCCGGTGACTCTGACTGACGGGATGATTGGGATATTAGGGGTAGTAGTCCGGTGGCTCTGGCTGACGCGATGATGTGGGATATTAGGGGTAGTAGTCCGGTGGCTCTGGCTGATGGGATGATTGGGATATTAGGGGTAGTAGTCCGGTGGCTCTGGCTGATGGGATGATGTGGGATATTAGGGATAGTAGTCCGGTGACTCTGACGAGATGATGTGGGATATTAGGGATAGTAGTCCGGTGGCTCTGACTGACGGGATGATTGGGATATTAGGAGTAGTAGTCTGTTGGCTCTGGCTGATGGGATGATTGGGATATTAGGGATAGTAGTCCGATGGCTCTGACTGATGGGATGATTGGGATATTAGGGATAGTAGTCCGGTGACTCTGACGGGATGATGTGGGATATTAGGGGTAGTAGTCCGGTGGCTCTGACTGATGGGATGATGTGGGATATTAGGGGTAGTAGGCCGGTGACTCTGACGGGATGATGTGGGATATTAGGGGTAGTAGTCCGGTGGCTCTGACTGATGGGATGATGTGGGATATTAGGGGTAGTAGTCCGGTGACTCTGACGGGATGATGTGGGATATTAGGGGTAGTAGTCCGGTGGCTCTGACTGATGGGATGATGTGGGATATTAGGGGTAGTAGTCCGGTGACTCTGACTGATGGGATGATTGGGATATTAGGGATAGTAGTCCGGTGGCTCTGACGAGATGATGTGGGATATTAGGGATAGTAGTCCAGTGGCTCTGGCTGATGGGATGATGTGGGATATTAGGGATAGTAGTCCGGTGGCTCTGACTGATGGGATGATGTGGGATATTAGGGGTAGTAGTCCGGTGACTCTGACTGATGGGATGATTGGGATATTAGGGATAGTAGTCCGGTGACTCTGACGGGATGATGTGGGATATTAGGAGTAGTAGTCCGGTGGCTCTGACTGATGGGATGATGTGGGATATTAGGGGTAGTAGTCCGGTGACTCTGACTGATGGGATGATTGGGATATTAGGGATAGTAGTCCGGTGACTCTGACTGACGGGATGATTGGGATATTAGGGGTAGTAGTCCGGTGGCTCTGGCTGACGCGATGATGTGGGATATTAGGGGTAGTAGTCCGGTGGCTCTGGCTGATGGGATGATTGGGATATTAGGGGTAGTAGTCCGGTGGCTCTGGCTGATGGGATGATTGGGATATTAGGGGTAGTAGTCCGGTGGCTCTGGCTGATGGGATTATTGAGATATTAGGGGTAGTAGTCTGGTAGCTCTGGCTGACGGGATGATTGGGATATTTTGGGTAGTAGTCCGGTGGCTCTGGCTGACGGGATGATTGGGATATTAGGGGTAGTAGTCCGGTGGCTATGGCTGATGGGATGATTGGGATATTAGGGGTAGTAGTCCGGTGGCTCTGACTGACGGGATGATTGGGATATTAGGAGTAGTAGTCTGTTGGCTCTGGCTGATGGGATGATTGGGATATTAGGGGTAGTAGTCTGGTGGCTCTGGCTGATGGGATGATGTGGGATATTAGGGGTAGTAGTCCGGTGGCTCTGGCTGATGGGATGATTGGGATATTAGGTGTAGTAGTCCGGTGGCTCTGACTGACGGGATGATTGGGATATTAGGAGTAGTAGTCTGTTGGCTCTGGCTGATGGGATGATTGGGATATTAGGAGTAGTAGTCCGGTGGCTCTGACTGACGGGATGATTGGGATATTAGGAGTAGTAGTCTGGTGGCTCTGGCTGATGGGATGACGTGGGATATTAGGGATAGTAGTCCGGTGACTCTGACGAGATGATGTGGGATATTAGGGATAGTAGTCCAGTGGCTCTGGCTGATGGGATGATGTGGGATATTAGGGATAGTAGTCCGGTGGCTCTGACTGATGGGATGATGTGGGATATTAGGGGTAGTAGTCCGGTGGCTCTGACTGATGGGATGATGTGGGATATTAGGGATAGTAGTCCGGTGACTCTGACGGGATGATGTGGGATATTAGGGGTAGTAGTCCGGTGGCTCTGACTGATGGGATGATGTGGGATATTAGGGGTAGTAGTCCGGTGACTCTGACTGATGGGATGATTGGGATATTAGGGATAGTAGTCCGGTGACTCTGACTGACGGGATGATTGGGATATTAGGGGTAGTAGTCCGGTGGCTCTGGCTGACGCGATGATGTGGGATATTAGGGGTAGTAGTCCGGTGGCTCTGGCTGATGGGATGATTGGGATATTAGGGGTAGTAGTCCGGTGGCTCTGGCTGATGGGATGATTGGGATATTAGGGGTAGTAGTCCGGTGGCTCTGGCTGATGGGATTATTGAGATATTAGGGGTAGTAGTCTGGTAGCTCTGGCTGACGGGATGATTGGGATATTAGGGGTAGTAGTCCGGTGGCTATGGCTGATGGGATGATTGGGATATTAGGGGTAGTAGTCCGGTGGCTCTGACTGACGGGATGATTGGGATATTAGGAGTAGTAGTCCGGTGGCTCTGGCTGATGGGATGATTGGGATATTAGGGGTAGTAGTCTGGTGGCTCTGGCTGATGGGATGATGTGGGATATTAGGGGTAGTAGTCCGGTGGCTATGGCTGATGGGATGATTGGGATATTAGGGGTAGTAGTCCGGTGGCTCTGACTGACGGGATGATTGGGATATTAGGAGTAGTAGTCTGTTGGCTCTGGCTGATGGGATGATTGGGATATTAGGGATAGTAGTCCGGTGGCTCTGACTGATGGGATGATGTGGGATATTAGGGATAGTAGTCCGGTGGCTCTGACTGATGGGATGATTGGGATATTAGGGATAGTAGTCCAGTGACTCTGACGGGATGATGTGGGATATTAGGGGTAGTAGTCCGGTGGCTCTGACTGATGGGATGATGTGGGATATTAGGGGTAGTAGTCCGGTGACTCTGACGGGATGATGTGGGATATTAGGGGTAGTAGTCCGGTGGCTCTGACTGATGGGATGATGTGGGATATTAGGGGTAGTAGTCCGGTGACTCTGACTGATGGGATGATTGGGATATTAGGGATAGTAGTCCGGTGACTCTGACGGGATGATGTGGGATATTAGGGGTAGTAGTCCGGTGGCTCTGACTGATGGGATGATGTGGGATATTAGGGGTAGTAGTCCGGTGACTCTGACTGATGGGATGATTGGGATATTAGGGATAGTAGTCCGGTGGCTCTGACGAGATGATGTGGGATATTAGGGATAGTAGTCCAGTGGCTCTGGCTGATGGGATGATGTGGGATATTAGGGATAGTAGTCCGGTGGCTCTGACTGATGGGATGATGTGGGATATTAGGGGTAGTAGTCCGGTGACTCTGACTGATGGGATGATTGGGATATTAGGGATAGTAGTCCGGTGACTCTGACGGGATGATGTGGGATATTAGGGGTAGTAGTCCGGTGGCTCTGACTGATGGGATGATGTGGGATATTAGGGGTAGTAGTCCGGTGACTCTGACTGATGGGATGATTGGGATATTAGGGATAGTAGTCCGGTGACTCTGACTGACGGGATGATTGGGATATTAGGGGTAGTAGTCCGGTGGCTCTGGCTGACGCGATGATGTGGGATATTAGGGGTAGTAGTCCGGTGGCTCTGGCTGATGGGATGATTGGGATATTAGGGGTAGTAGTCCGGTGGCTCTGGCTGATGGGATGATTGGGATATTAGGGGTAGTAGTCCGGTGGCTCTGGCTGATGGGATTATTGAGATATTAGGGGTAGTATTCCGGTGGCTCTGGCTGACGGGATGATTGGGATATTTTGGGTAGTAGTCCGGTGGCTCTGGCTGACGGGATGATTGGGATATTAGGGGTAGTAGTCCGGTGGCTATGGCTGATGGGATGATTGGGATATTAGGGGTAGTAGTCCGGTGGCTCTGGCTGATGGGATGATTGGGATATTAGGAGTAGTAGTCTGTTGGCTCTGGCTGATGGGATGATTGGGATATTAGGGGTAGTAGTCTGGTGGCTCTGGCTGATGGGATGATGTGGGATATTAGGGGTAGTAGTCCGGTGGCTCTGGCTGATGGGATGATTGGGATATTAGGGGTAGTAGTCCGGTGGCTCTGACTGACGGGATGATTGGGATATTAGGAGTAGTAGTCTGTTGGCTCTGGCTGATGGGATGATTGGGATATTAGGGGTAGTAGTCTGGTGGCTCTGGCTGATGGGATGATGTGGGATATTAGGGATAGTAGTCCGGTGACTCTGACGAGATGATGTGGGATATTAGGGATAGTAGTCCAGTGGCTCTGGCTGATGGGATGATGTGGGATATTAGGGATAGTAGTCCGGTGGCTCTGACTGATGGGATGATGTGGGATATTAGGGGTAGTAGTCCGGTGACTCTGACTGATGGGATGATTGGGATATTAGGGATAGTAGTCCGGTGACTCTGACGGGATGATATGGGATATTAGGGGTAGTAGTCCGGTGGCTCTGGCTGACGCGATGATGTGGGATATTAGGGGTAGTAGTCCGGTGGCTCTGGCTGATGGGATGATTGGGATATTAGGGGTAGTAGTCCGGTGGCTCTGGCTGATGGGATGATTGGGATATTAGGGGTAGTAGTCCGGTGGCTCTGGCTGATGGGATTATTGAGATATTAGGGGTAGTAGTCTGGTAGCTCTGGCTGACGGGATGATTGGGATATTAGGGGTAGTAGTCCGGTGGCTCTGGCTGATGGGATGATTGGGATATTAGGGGTAGTAGTCCGGTGGCTCTGGCTGATGGGATGATTGGGATATTAGGGGTAGTAGTCCGGTGGCTCTGGCTGATGGGATTATTGAGATATTAGGGGTAGTAGTCTGGTAGCTCTGGCTGATGGGATGATTGGGATATTTTGGGTAGTAGTCCGGTGGCTCTGGCTGACGGGATGATTGGGATATTAGGGGTAGTAGTCCGGTGGCTATGGCTGATGGGATGATTGGGATATTAGGGGTAGTAGTCCGGTGGCTCTGACTGACGGGATGATTGGGATATTAGGAGTAGTAGTCCGGTGGCTCTGGCTGATGGGATGATTGGGATATTAGGGGTAGTAGTCTGGTGGCTCTGGCTGATGGGATGATGTGGGATATTAGGGGTAGTAGTCCGGTGGCTATGGCTGATGGGATGATTGGGATATTAGGGGTAGTAGTCCGGTGGCTCTGACTGACGGGATGATTGGGATATTAGGAGTAGTAGTCTGTTGGCTCTGGCTGATGGGATGATTGGGATATTAGGGGTAGTAGTCTGGTGGCTCTGGCTGATGGGATGATGTGGGATATTAGGGGTAGTAGTCCGGTGGCTCTGACTGACGGGATGATGTGGGATATTAGGGGTAGTAGTCCGGTGGCTCTGGCTGATGGGATGATTGGGATATTAGGAGTAGTAGTCTGTTGGCTCTGACGAGATGATGTGGGATATTAGGGGTAGTAGTCCGGTGACTCTGGCTGATGGGATGATTGGGATATTAGGGATAGTAGTCCGGTGACTCTGACGAGATGATGTGGGATATTAGGGGTAGTAGTCCGGTGGCTCTGACTGACGGGATGATTGGGATATTAGGAGTAGTAGTCTGTTGGCTCTGGCTGATGGGATGATTGGGATATTAGGGGTAGTAGTCCGGTGACTCTGGTTGATGAAATGATTGGGATATTAGGGGTAGTAGTCCGGTGGCTCTGGCTGACAGTATAATGTGTGATATTAGGGGTAGTAGTCTGGTGGCTCTGGCTGATGGGATGATTGGGATAATAGGGGTAGTAGTCCGGTGGCTCTGGCTGATGGGATTATTGAGATATTAGGGGTAGTAGTCTGGTAGCTCTGGCTGACGGGATGATTGGGATATTAGGGGTAGTAGTCCGGTGGCTCTGGCTGATGGGATGATTGGGATATTTTGGGTAGTAGTCCGGTGGCTCTGGCTGACGGGATGATTGGGATATTAGGGGTAGTAGTCCGGTGGCTATGGCTGATGGGATGATTGGGATATTAGGGGTAGTAGTCCGGTGGCTCTGGCTGATGGGATGATTGGGATATAAGGGGTAGTAGGCCGGTGGCTATGGCTGATGGGATGATTGGGATATTAGGGGTAGTAGTCTGGTAGCTCTGGCTGACGGGATGATTGGGATATTTTGGGTAGTAGTCCGGTGGCTCTGGCTGACGGGATGATTGGGATATTAGGGGTAGTAGTCCGGTGGCTATGGCTGATGGGATGATTGGGATATTAGGGGTAGTAGTCCGGTGGCTCTGGCTGATGGGATGATTGGGATATTAGGGGTAGTAGGCCGGTGGCTCTGGCTGACGGGATGATTGAGATATTAGGGGTAGTAGTCCGGTGGCTCTGGCTGATGGGATGATTGAGATATTAGGGGTAGTAGTCCGGTGGCTCTGGCTGACGGGATGATTGGGATATTAGGGGTAGTAGTCCGGTGGCTCTGGCTGAAGGGATGATTGGGATATTAGGGGTAGTAGTCTGGTGGCTCTGGCTGATGGGATGATGTGGGATATTAGGGGTAGTAGTCCGGTGGCTCTGGCTGATGGGATGATTGGGATATTAGGGGTAGTAGTCTGGTGGCTCTGGCTGATGGGATGATGTGGGATATTAGGGGTAGTAGTCTGGTGGCTCTGACTGACGGGATGATTGGGATATTAGGGATAGTAGTCCGGTGACTCTGACGAGATGATGTGGGATATTAGGGGTAGTAGTCCGGTGGCTCTGACTGACGGGATGATGTGGGATATTAGGGGTAGTAGTCCGGTGGCTCTGGCTGATGGGATGATTGGGGTATTAGGGGTAGTATGCCGGTGGCTCTGGCTGACGGGATGATTGGGATATTAGGGGTAGTAGTCCGGTGGCTCTGGCTGAAGGGATGATTGGGATATTAGGGGTAGTAGTCCGGTGGCTCTGGCTGATGGGATGATTGGGATATTAGTGGTGATAGGCCGGTGGCTCTGGCTGATGGGATGATTGGGATATTAGGGGTAGTAGTCCGGTGGCTCTGGCTGAAGGGATGATTGGGATATTAGGGGTAGTAGTCTGGTGGCTCTGGCTGATGGGATGATGTGGGATATTAGGGGTAGTAGTCCGGTGGCTCTGGCTGATGGGATGATTGGGATATTAGGGGTAGTAGTCTGGTGGCTCTGGCTGATGGGATGATTGGGATATTAGGGATAGTAGTCCGGTGACTCTGACGAGATGATGTGGGATATTAGGGGTAGTAGTCCGGTGGCTCTGACTGACGGGATGATGTGGGATATTAGGGGTAGTAGTCCGGTGGCTCTGGCTGATGGGATGATTGGGATATTAGGGGTAGTATGCCGGTGGCTCTGGCTGACGGGATGATTGGGATATTAGGGGTAGTAGTCCGGTGGCTCTGGCTGAAGGGATGATTGGGATATTAGGGGTAGTAGTCCGGTGGCTCTGGCTGATGGGATGATTGGGATATTAGGGGTAGTAGTCCGGTGGCTCTGGCTGATGGGATGATTGGGATATTAGGGGTAGTATGCCGGTGGCTCTGGCTGACGGGATGATTGGGATATTAGGGGTAGTAGTCCGGTGGCTCTGGCTGAAGGGATGATTGGGATATTAGGGGTAGTAGTCCGGTGGCTCTGGCTGATGGGATGATTGGGATATTAGGGGTAGTATGTCGGTGGCTCTGGCTGATGGGATGATTGGGATATTAGGGGTGATAGGCCGGTGGCTCTGGCTGACGGGATGATTGGGATATTAGGGGTAGTAGTCCGGTGGCTCTGGCTGATGGGATGATTGTGATATTAGGGGTAGTAGTCCGGTGGCTCTGGCTGATGGGATGATTGTGATATTAGGGGTAGTAGTCCGGTGGCTCTGGCTGATGGGATGATTGGGATATTAGGGGTAGTAGGCCGGTGGCTATGGCTGATGGGATGATTGGGATATTAGGGGTAGTAGTCTGGTAGCTCTGGCTGACGGGATGATTGGGATATTTTGGGTAGTAGTCCGGTGGCTCTGGCTGACGGGATGATTGGGATATTAGGGGTAGTAGTCCGGTGGCTCTGGCTGATGGGATGATTGTGATATTAGGGGTAGTAGTCCGGTGGCTCTGGCTGATGGGATGATTGTGATATTAGGGGTAGTAGTCCGGTGGCTCTGGCTGATGGGATGATTGTGATATTAGGGGTAGTAGTCCGGTGGTTCTGGCTGATGGGATGATTGGGATATTAGGGGTAGTAGGCCGGTGGCTATGGCTGATGGGATGATTGGGATATTAGGGGTAGTAGTCTGGTAGCTCTGGCTGACGGGATGATTGGGATATTTTGGGTAGTAGTCCGGTGGCTCTGGCTGACGGGATGATTGGGATATTAGGGGTAGTAGTCCGGTGGCTATGGCTGATGGGATGATTGGGATATTAGGGGTAGTAGTCCGGTGGCTCTGGCTGATGGGATGATTGGGATATTAGGGGTAGTAGGCCGGTGGCTCTGGCTGACGGGATGATTGAGATATTAGGGGTAGTAGTCCGGTGGCTCTGGCTGATGGGATGATTGAGATATTAGGGGTAGTAGTCCGGTGGCTCTGGCTGATGGGATGATTGGGATATTAGGGGTAGTAGTCTGGTGGCTCTGGCTGATGGGATGATGTGGGATATTAGGGGTAGTAGTCTGGTGGCTCTGACTGACGGGATGATTGGGATATTAGGGATAGTAGTCCGGTGACTCTGACGAGATGATGTGGGATATTAGGGGTAGTAGTCCGGTGGCTCTGACTGACGGGATGATGTGGGATATTAGGGGTAGTAGTCCGGTGGCTCTGGCTGATGGGATGATTGGGATATTAGGGGTAGTATGCCGGTGGCTCTGGCTGACGGGATGATTGGGATATTAGGGGTAGTAGTCCGGTGGCTCTGGCTGAAGGGATGATTGGGATATTAGGGGTAGTAGTCCGGTGGCTCTGGCTGATGGGATGATTGGGATATTAGGGGTAGTAGACCGGTGGCTCTGGCTGATGGGATGATTGTGATATTTTGGGTAGTAGTCCGGTGGCTCTGGCTGATGGGATGATTGGGATATTAGGGGTAGTAGTCCGGTGGCTCTGGCTGACGGGATGATTGGGATATTAGGGGTAGTAGGCCGGTGGCTCTGGCTGATGGGATGATTGGGATATTAGGGGTAGTAGGCCGGTGGCTCTGGCTGATGGGATGATTGGGATATTAGGGGTAGTAGTCCTGTGGCTCTGGCTGATGGGATGATTGAGATATTAGGGGTAGTAGTCTGGTGGCTCTGGCTGACGGGATGATTGGGATATTTTGGGTAGTATTCCGGTGGCTCTGGCTGATGGGATGATTGGGATATTAGGGGTAGTAGTCCGGTGGCTCTGGCTGATGGGATGATTGGGATATTAGGGGTAGTAGTCCGGTGGCTCTGGCTGATGGGATGATTGGGATATTAGGGGTAGTAGTCCTGTGGCTCTGGCTGATGGGATGATTTGGATATTAGGGGTAGTAGTCCGGTGGCTCTGGCTGACGGGATGATTGGGATATTAGGGGTAGTAGGCCGGTGGCTCTGGCTGACGGGATGATTGGGATATTAGGGGTAGTAGTCCGGTGGCTCTGGCTGACGGGATGTTTGGGATATTAGGGGTAGTAGTCTGGTGGCTCTGGCTGATGGGATGATTGGGATATTAGGGGTAGTAGTCCGGTGGCTCTGACTGACGGGATGATGTGGGATATTAGGGGTAGTAGTCCGGTGGCTCTGGCTGATGGGATGATTGGGATATTAGGGATAGTAGTCCGGTGACTCTGACGAGATGATGTGGGATATTAGGGGTAGTAGTCCGGTGGCTCTGACTGACGGGATGATGTGGGATATTAGGGGTAGTAGTCCGGTGGCTCTGGCTGATGGGATGATTGGGATATTAGGGGTAGTAGTCCGGTGGCTCTGACTGACGGGATGATTGGGATATTAGGGGTAGTAGTCTGGTGGCTCTGGCTGACGGGATGATGTGGGATATTAGGGGTAGTAGTCCGGTGGCTCTGGCTGATGGGATGATTGGGATATTAGGGGTAGTAGTCTGGTGGCTCTGGCTGATGGGATGATTGGGATATTAGGGGTAGTAGTCCGGTGGCTCTGACTGACGGGATGATGTGGTATATTAGGGGTAGTAGTCTGGTGGCTTTGGCTGATGGGATGATGTGGGATATTAGGGGTAGTAGTCCGGTGGCTTTGACTGACGGGATGATTGGGATATTAGGGGTAGTAGTCTGGTGGCTCTGGCTGATGGGATGATGTGGGATATTAGGGGTAGTAGTCCGGTGGCTCTGGCTGATGGGATGATTGGGATATTAGGGGTAGTAGTCTGGTGGCTCTGGCTGATGGGATGATGTGGGATATTAGGGGTAGTAGTCCGGTGGCTCTGGCTGATGGGATGATTGGGATATTAGGGGTAGTAGTCCGGTGGCTCTGACTGACGGGATGATGTGGGATATTAGGGGTAGTAGTCTGGTGGCTCTGGCTGATGGGATGATGTGGGATATTAGGGGTAGTAGTCTGGTGGCTCTGGCTGATGGGATGATGTGGGATATTAGGGGTAGTAGTCCGGTGGCTCTGACTGACGGGATGATGTGGGATATTAGGGGTAGTAGTCTGGTGGCTCTGGCTGATGGGATGATGTGGGATATTAGGGGTAGTAGTCTGGTGGCTCTGGCTGATGGGATGATTGGGATATTAGGGGTAGTAGTCCGGTGGCTCTGACTGACGGGATGATGTGGGATATTAGGGGTAGTAGTCTGGTAGCTCTGGCTGATGGGATGATGTGGGATATTAGGGGTAGTAGTCTGGTGGCTCTGGCTGATGGGATGATGTGGGATATTAGGGGTAGTAGTCCGGTGGCTCTGACTGACGGGGTGATGTGGGATATTAGGGGTAGTAGTCCAGTGGCTCTGGCTGATGGGATGATTGGGATATTAGGGGTAGTAGTCTGGTGGCTCTGGCTGATGGGATGATGTGGGATATTAGGGGTAGTAGTCCGGTGGCTCTGACTGACGGGATGATTGGGATATTAGGGGTAGTAGTCTGGTGGCTCTGGCTGATGGGATGATGTGGGATATTAGGGGTAGTAGTCCGGTGGCTCTGGCTGATGGGATGATTGGGATATTAGGGGTAGTAGTCCGGTGGCTCTGGCTGACGGGATGATTGGGATATTAGGGGTAGTAGTCTGGTGGCTCTGGCTGATGGGATGATGTGGGATATTAGGGGTAGTAGTCTGGTGGCTCTGGCTGATGGGATGATGTGGGATATTAGGGGTAGTAGTCCGGTGGCTCTGGCTGATGGGATGATTGGGATATTAGGGGTAGTAGTCTGGTGGCTCTGGCTGATGGGATGATGTGGGATATTAGGGGTAGTAGTCTGGTGGCTCTGACTGACGGGATGATTGGAATATTAGGGGTAGTAGTCCGGTGGCTCTGGCTGACGGGATGATTGGGATATTAGGGGCAGTAGTCTGGTGGCTCTGGCTGATGGGATGATTGAGATATTAGGGGTAGTAGTCTGGTGGCTCTGGCTGATGGGATGATTGGGATATTAGGGGTAGTAGTCCGGTGGCTCTGACTGACGGGATGATGTGGGATATTAGGGGTAGTAGTCTGGTGGCTCTGGCTGATGGGATGATGTGGGATATTAGGGGTAGTAGTCTGGTGGCTCTGGCTGATGGGATGATTGGGATATTAGGGGTAGTAGTCCGGTGGCTCTGACTGACGGGATGATGTGGGATATTAGGGGTAGTAGTCTGGTGGCTCTGGCTGATGGGATGATGTGGGATATTAGGGGTAGTAGTCTGGTGGCTCTGGCTGATGGGATGATGTGGGATATTAGGGGTAGTAGTCCGGTGGCTCTGACTGACGGGATGATGTGGGATATTAGGGGTAGTAGTCCAGTGGCTCTGGCTGATGGGATGATTGGGATATTAGGGGTAGTAGTCTGGTGGCTCTGGCTGATGGGATGATGTGGGATATTAGGGGTAGTAGTCCGGTGGCTCTGGCTGATGGGATGATTGGGATATTAGGGGTAGTAGTCCGGTGGCTCTGACTGACGGGATGATGTGGGATATTAGGGGTAGTAGTCTGGTGGCTCTGGCTGATGGGATGATGTGGGATATTAGGGGTAGTAATCCGGTGGCTCTGACTGACGGGATGATGTGGGATATTAGGGGTAGTAGTCCGGTGGCTCTGGCTGATGGGATGATTGGGATATTAGGGGTAGTAGTCCGGTGGCTCTGGCTGACAGTATAATGTGTGATATTAGGGGTAGTAGTCCGGTGGCTCTGGCTGACGGGATGATTGGGATATTAGGGGTAGTAGTCCGGTGGCTCTGGCTGATGGGATGATTGAGATATTAGGGGTAGTAGTCTGGTGGCTCTGGCTGATGGGATGATTGGGATATTAGGGGTAGTAGTCCGGTGGCTCTGGCTGATGGGATGATTGGGATATTAGGGGTAGTAGTCCGGTGACTCTGGCTGATGGGATGATTGGGATATTAGGGGTAGTAGTCTGGTGGCTCTGGCTGATGGGATGATTGGGAATTTAGGGGTAGTAGTCTGGTGGCTCTGGCTGATGGGATGATGTGGGATATTAGGGGTAGTAGTCCGGTGGCTCTGGCTGATGGGATGGTTGGGATATTAGGGGTAGTTGTCCGGTGGCTCTGGCTGATGGGATGATTGGGATATTAGGGGTAGTAGTCCGGTGGCTCTGGCTGACGGGATGATTGGGATATTAGGGGTAGTAGTCTGGTGGCTCTGGCTGATGGGATGATGTGGGATATTAGGGGTAGTAGTCCGGTGGCTCTGATTGACGGGATGATGTGGGATATTAGGGGTAGTAGTCCGGTGGCTCTGGCTGATGGGATGATTGGGATATTAGGGATAGTAGTCCGGTGACTCTGACGAGATGATGTGGGATATTAGGGGTAGTAGTCCGGTGGCTCTGACTGACGGGATGATTGGGATATTAGGGGTAGTAGTCCGGTAGCTCTGGCTGACGGGATGATTGGGATATTAGGGGTAGTAGTCTGGTGGCTCTGATTGACGGGATGATGTGGGATATTAGGGGTAGTAGTCCGGTGGCTCTGGCTGATGGGATGATTGGGATATTAGGGGTAGTAGTCCGGTGGCTCTGGCTGACAGTATAATGTGTGATATTAGGGGTAGTAGTCCGGTGGCTCTGGCTGATGGGATGATTGGGATATTAGGGGTAGTAGTCCGGTGGCTCTGGATGATGGGATGATTGAGATATTAGGGGTAGTAGTCCGGTGGCTCTGGCTGATGGGATGATTGGGATATTAGGGGTAGTAGGCCGGTGACTCTGGTTGATGAAATGATTGGGATATTAGGGGTAGTAGTCCGGTGGCTCTGGCTGATGGGTTGATTGGGATATTAGGGGTAGTAGTCCGGTGGCTCTGGCTGACGGGATGATTGAGATATTAGGGGTAGTAGTCTGGTGGCTCTGGCTGATGGGATGATTGGGATATTAGGGATAGTAGTCCGGTGGCTCTGGCTGATGGGATGATTGGGATATTAGGGGTAGTAGTCCGGTGGCTCTGGCTGACAGTATAATGTGTGATATTAGGGGTAGTAGTCCGGTGGCTCTGGCTGATGGGATGATTGGGATATTAGGGGTAGTAGTCCGGTGGCTCTGGATGATGGGATGATTGAGATATTAGGGGTAGTAGTCCGGTGGCTCTGGCTGATGGGATGATTGGGATATTAGGGGTAGTAGGCCGGTGACTCTGGTTGATGAAATGATTGGGATATTAGGGGTAGTAGTCCGGTGGCTCTGGCTGATGGGTTGATTGGGATATTAGGGGTAGTAGTCCGGTGGCTCTGGCTGACGGGATGATTGAGATATTAGGGGTAGTAGTCTGGTGGCTCTGGCTGATGGGATGATTGGGATATTAGGGATAGTAGTCCGGTGACTCTGGTTGATGAAATGATTGGGATATTAGGGGTAGTAGTCTGGTGGCTCTGGCTGACAGTATAATGTGTGATATTAGGGGTAGTAGTCCGGTGGCTCTGGCTGATGGGATGATTGGGATATTAGGGGTAGTAGTCCGGTGGCTCTGGCTGATGGGATGATTGAGATATTAGGGGTAGTAGTCTGGTGGCTCTGGCTGATGGGATGATTGGGATATTAGGGGTAGTAGTCCGGTGGCTCTGGCTGATGGGATGATTGGGATATTAGGGGTAGTAGGCCGGTGGCTCTGGCTGATGGGATGATTGGGATATTAGGGGTAGTATTCCGGTGGCTCTGGCTGATGGGATGATTGGGATATTAGGGGTAGTAGTCTGGTGGCTCTGGCTGATGGGATGCTGTGGGATATTAGGGGTAGTAGTCCGGTGGCTCTGGCTGATGGGATGATTGGGATATTAGGGGTAGTAGTCCGGTGGCTCTGGCTGATGGGATGATTGGGATATTAGGGGTAGTAGTCCGGTGGCTCTGGCTGACGGGATGATTGGGATATTAGGGGTAGTAGTCTGGTGGCTCTGGCTGATGGGATGATGTGGGATATTAGGGGTAGTAGTCCGGTGGCTCTGGCTGATGGGATGATTGGGATATTAGGGATAGTAGTCCGGTGACTCTGACGAGATGATGTGGGATATTAGGGGTAGTAGTCCGGTGGCTCTGACTGACGGGATGATTGGGATATTAGGAGTAGTAGTCTGTTGGCTCTGGCTGATGGGATGATTGGGATATTAGGGATAGTAGTCCGGTGACTCTGGTTCATGAAATGATTGGGATATTAGGGGTAGTAGTCCGGTGGCTCTGGCTGACAGTATAATGTGTGATATTAGGGGTAGTAGTCCGGTGGCTCTGGCTGATGGGATGATTGAGATATTAGGGGTAGTAGTCTGGTGGCTCTGGCTGATGGGATGATTGGGATATTAGGGGTAGTAGTCCGGTGGCTCTGGCTGATGGGATGATTGAGATATTAGGGGTAGTAGTCTGGTAGCTCTGGCTGACGGGATGATTGGGATATTAGGGGTAGTAGTCCGGTGGCTCTGGCTGATGGGATGATTGAGATATTAGGGGTAGTAGTCTGGTAGCTCTGGCTGACGGGATGATTGGGATATTAGGGGTAGTAGTCCGGTGGCTCTGGCTGATGGGATGATTGAGATATTAGGGGTAGTAGTCTGGTAGCTCTGGCTGACGGGATGATTGGGATATTTTGGGTAGTAGTCCGGTGGCTCTGGCTGACGGGATGATTGGGATATTAGGGGTAGTAGTCCGGTGGCTATGGCTGATGGGATGATTGGGATATTAGGGGTAGTAGTCCGGTGGCTCTGGCTGATGGGATGATTGGGATATTAGGGGTAGTAGGCCGGTGGCTCTGGCTGACAGGATGATTGGGATATTAGGGGTAGTAGTCCGGTGGCTCTGGCTGATGGGATGATTGAGATATTAGGGGTAGTAGTCCGGTGGCTCTGGCTGATGGGATGATTGAGATATTAGGGGTAGTAGTCCGGTGGCTCTGGCTGATGGGATGATTGGGATATTAGGGGTAGTAGTCCGGTGGCTCTGGCTGATGGGATGATTGGGATATTAGGGGCAGTAGTCCGGTGGCTCTGGCTGACGGGATGATTGGGATATTAGGGGTAGTAGTCCGGTGGCTCTGGCTGAAGGGATGATTGGGATATTAGGGGTAGTAGTCCGGTGGCTCTGGCTGATGGGATGATTGGGATATTAGGGGCAGTAGTCCGGTGGCTCTGGCTGACGGGATGATTGGGATATTAGGGGTAGTAGTCCGGTGGCTCTGGCTGATGGGATGATTGGGATATTAGGGGCAGTAGTCCGGTGGCTCTGGCTGACGGGATGATTGGGATATTAGGGGTAGTAGTCCGGTGGCTCTGGCTGATGGGATGATTGAGATATTAGGGGTAGTAGTCTGGTGGCTCTGGCTGATGGGATGATTGGGATATTAGGGGTAGTATTCCGGTGGCTCTGGCTGATGGGATGATTGAGATATTAGGGGTAGTAGGCCGGTGGCTCTGGCTGATGGGATGATTGTGATATTTTGGGTAGTAGTCCGGTGGCTCTGGCTGATGGGATGATTGAGATATTAGGGGTAGTAGGCCGGTGGCTCTGGCTGACGGGATGATTGAGATATTAGGGGTAGTAGTCCGTTGGCTCTGGCTGATGGGATGATTGGGATATTAGGGGTAGTATTCCGGTGGCTCTGGCTGATGGGATGATGGAGATATTAGGGGTAGTAGTCCGGTGGCTCTGGCTGATGGGATGATTGAGATATTAGGGGTAGTATGCCGGTGGCTCTGGCTGATGGGATGATTGAGATATTAGGGGTAGTAGTCCGGTGGCTCTGGCTGATGGGATGATTGAGATATTAGGGGTAGTAGGCCGGTGGCTCTGGCTGACGGGATGATTGAGATATTAGGGGTAGTAGTCCGGTGGCTCTGGCTGATGGGATGATTGGGATATTAGGGGTAGTAGTCCGGTGGCTCTGGCTGATGGGATGATTGGGATATTAGGGGTAGTATGCCGGTGGCTCTGGCTGACGGGATGATTGGGATATTAGGGGTAGTAGTCCGGTGGCTCTGGCTGATGGGATGATTGGAATATTAGGGGTAGTATGCCGGTGGCTCTGGCTGACGGGATGATTGAGATATTAGGGGTAGTAGTCCGGTGGCTCTGGCTGATGGGATGATTGGGATATTAGGGGTAGTATGCCGGTGGCTCTGGCTGACGGGATGATGTGGGATATTAGGGGTAGTAGTCCGGTGGCTCTGGCTGATGGGATGATGTGGGTTATTAGGGATAGTAGTCCGGTGGCTCTGGCTGATGGGATGATTGAGATATTAGGGGTAGTATGCCGGTGGCTCTGGCTGATGGGATGATTGAGATATTAGGGGTAGTAGTCCAGTGGCTCTGGCTGATGGGATGATTGAGATATTAGGGGTAGTATGCCGGTGGCTCTGGCTGATGGGATGATTGGGATATTAGGGGTAGTAGTCTGGTGGCTCTGGCTGATGGGATGATTGGGATATTTTGGGTAGTAGTCCGGTGGCTCTGGCTGATGGGATGATTGAGATATTAGGGGTAGTAGTCCGGTGGCTCTGGCTGACGGGATGATTGGGATATTAGGAGTAGTAGTCCGGTGGCTCTGGCTGACGGGATGATTGGGATATTAGGGGTAGTATTCCGGTGGCTCTGGCTGATGGGATGATTGGGATATTAGGGGTAGTAGTCCGGTGGCTCTGGCTGACGGGATGATTGGGATATTAGGGGTAGAAGTCCGGTGGCTCTGGCTGACGGGATGATTGAGATATTAGGGGTAGTAGTCCGGTGGCTCTGGCTGATGGGATGATTGGGATATTAGGGGTAGTAGTCCGGTGGCTCTGGCTGACGGGATGATTCAGATATTAGGGGTAGTATGCCGGTGGCTCTGGCTGATGGGATGATTGGGATATTAGGGGTAGTAGTCCGGTGGCTCTGGCTGACGGGATGATTGGGATATTAGGGGTAGTATGCCGGTGGCTCTGGCTGACGGGATGATTGAGATATTAGGGGTAGTATGCCGGTGGCTCTGGCTGATGGGATGATTGGGATATTAGGGGTAGTAGTCCGGTGGCTCTGGCTGACGGGATGATTGGGATATTAGGGGTAGTAGTCCGGTGGCTCTGGCTGATGGGATGATTGGGATATTAGGGGTAGTATGCCGGTGGCTCTGGCTGACGGGATGATTGAGATATTAGGGGTAGTATGCCGGTGGCTCTGGCTGATGGGATGATTGGGATATTAGGGGTAGTAGTCCGGTGGCTCTGGCTGATGGGATGATTGAGATATTAGGGGTGATAGGCCGGTGGCTCTGGCTGATGGGATGATTGAGATATTAGGGGTAGTAGTCCGGTGGCTCTGGCTGACGGGATGATTGGGATATTAGGGGTAGTATGCCGGTGGCTCTGGCTGATGGGATGATTGAGATATTAGGGGTAGTATGCCGGTGGCTCTGGCTGACGGGATGATTGAGATATTAGGGGTAGTATGCCGGTGGCTCTGGCTGATGGGATGATTGAGATATTAGGGGTAGTAGTCCGGTGGCTCTGGCTGATGGGATGATTGAGATATTAGGGGTAGTATGCCGGTGGCTCTGGCTGACGGGATGATTGAGATATTAGGGGTAGTAGTCCGGTGGCTCTGCCTGATGGGATGATTGGGATATTAGGGGTAGTAGTCCGGTGGCTCTGGCTGACGGGATGATTGGGATATTAGGGGTAGTATGCCGGTGGCTCTGGCTGACGGGATGATTGAGATATTAGGGGTAGTATTCCGGTGGCTCTGGCTGATGGGATGATTGAGATATTAGGGGTAGTAGTCCGGTGGCTCTGGCTGACGGGATGATTGAGATATTAGGGGTAGCATGCCGGTGGCTCTGGCTGACGGGATGATTGGGATATTAGGGGTAGTAGGCCGGTGGCTCTGGCTGACGGGATGATTGAGATATTAGGGGTAGTAGTCCGGTGGCTCTGGCTGACGGGATGATTGGGATATTAGGGGTAGAAGGCCGGTGGCTCTGGCTGATGGGATGATTGGGATATTAGGGGTAGTAGTCCGGTGGCTCTGGCTGACGGGATGATTGAGATATTAGGGGTAGTATGCCGGTGGCTCTGGCTGATGGGATGATTGGGATATTAGGGGTAGTAGTCCGGTGGCTCTGGCTGATGGGATGATTGGGATATTAGGGGTAGTAGGCCGGTGGCTCTGGCTGACGGGATGATTGAGATATTAGGGGTAGTAGTCCGGTGGCTCTGGCTGATGGGATGATTGAGATATTAGGGGTAGTATGCCGGTGGCTCTGGCTGATGGGATGATTGGGATATTAGGGGTAGTAGTCCGGTGGCTCTGGCTGATGGGATGATTGAGATATTAGGGGTAGTATGCCGGTGGCTCTGGCTGATGGGATGATTGGGATATTAGGGGTGATAGGCCGGTGGCTCTGGCTGATGGGATGATTGAGATATTAGGGGTAGTAGTCCGGTGGCTCTGGCTGATGGGATGATTGAGATATTAGGGGTAGTATGCCGGTGGCTCTGGCTGACGGGATGATTGAGATATTAGGGGTAGTAGTCCGGTGGCTCTGGCTGATGGGATGATTGGGATATTAGGGGTAGTAGTCCGGTGGCTCTGGCTGACGGGATGATTGGGATATTAGGGGTAGTATGCCGGTGGCTCTGGCTGACGGGATGATTGAGATATTAGGCGTAGTAGTCCGGTGGCTCTGGCTGATGGGATGATTGGGATATTAGGGGTAGTAGTCCGGTGGCTCTGGCTGACGGGATGATTGGGATATTAGGGGTAGTATGCCGGTGGCTCTGGCTGATGGGATGATTGGGATATTAGGGGTAGTATGCCGGTGGCTCTGGCTGACGGGATGATTGAGATATTAGGGGTAGTATGCCGGTGGCTCTGGCTGATGGGATGATTGAGATATTAGGGGTAGTATGCCGGTGGCTCTGGCTGATGGGATGATTGGGATATTAGGGGTAGTATGCCGGTGGCTCTGGCTGATGGGATGATTGAGATATTAGGGGTAGTAGTCCGGTGGCTCTGGCTGATGGGATGATTGAGATATTAGGGGTAGTATGCCGGTGGCTCTGGCTGACGGGATGATTGAGATATTAGGGGTAGTAGTCCGGTGGCTCTGGCTGATGGGATGATTGGGATATTAGGGGTAGTAGTCCGGTGGCTCTGGCTGACGGGATGATTGGGATATTAGGGGTAGTATGCCGGTGGCTCTGGCTGACGGGATGATTGAGATATTAGGCGTAGTAGTCCGGTGGCTCTGGCTGATGGGATGATTGGGATATTAGGGGTAGTAGTCCGGTGGCTCTGGCTGACGGGATGATTGGGATATTAGGGGTAGTATGCCGGTGGCTCTGGCTGATGGGATGATTGGGATATTAGGGGTAGTATGCCGGTGGCTCTGGCTGATGGGATGATTGAGATATTAGGGGTAGTATGCCGGTGGCTCTGGCTGACGGGATGATTGAGATATTAGGGGTAGTATGCCGGTGGCTCTGGCTGATGGGATGATTGAGATATTAGGGGTAGTAGTCCGGTGGCTCTGGCTGATGGGATGATTGAGATATTAGGGGTAGTATGCCGGTGGCTCTGGCTGACGGGATGATTGAGATATTAGGGGTAGTAGTCCGGTGGCTCTGGCTGATGGGATGATTGGGATATTAGGGGTAGTAGTCCGGTGGCTCTGGCTGACGGGATGATTGGGATATTAGGGGTAGTATGCCGGTGGCTCTGGCTGACGGGATGATTGAGATATTAGGCGTAGTAGTCCGGTGGCTCTGGCTGATGGGATGATTGGGATATTAGGGGTAGTAGTCCGGTGGCTCTGGCTGACGGGATGATTGGGATATTAGGGGTAGTATGCCGGTGGCTCTGGCTGATGGGATGATTGGGATATTAGGGGTAGTAGTCCGGTGGCTCTGGCTGACGGGATGATTGGGATATTAGGGTTAGTATGCCGGTGGCTCTGGCTGACGGGATGATTGAGATATTAGGGGTAGTAGTCTGGTGGCTCTGGCTGATGGGATGATTGGGATATTAGGGATAGTAGTCCGGTGACTCTGGTTGATGAAATGATTGGGATATTAGGGGTAGTAGTCCGGTGGCTCTGGCTGACAGTATAATGTGTGATATTAGGGGTAGTAGTCCGGTGGCTCTGGCTGATGGGATGATTGGGATATTAGGGGTAGTAGTCCGGTGGCTCTGGCTGATGGGATGATTGAGATATTAGGGGTAGTAGTCTGGTGGCTCTGGCTGATGGGATGATTGGGATATTAGGGGTAGTAGTCCGGTGGCTCTGGCTGATGGGATGATTGGGATATTAGGGGTAGTAGGCCGGTGGCTCTGGCTGATGGGATGATTGGGATATTAGGGGTAGTAGTCCGGTGGCTCTGGCTGATGGGATGATTGGGATATTAGGGGTAGTATTCCGGTGGCTCTGGCTGACGGGATGATTGGGATATTAGGGGTAGTATTCCGGTGGCTCTGGCTGATGGGATGATTGGGATATTAGGGGTAGTAGTCTGGTGGCTCTGGCTGATGGGATGATGTGGGATATTAGGGGTAGTAGTCCGGTGGCTCTGGCTGATGGGATGATTGGGATATTAGGGGTAGTAGTCCGGTGGCTCTGGCTGATGGGATGATTGGGATATTAGGGGTAGTAGTCCGGTGGCTCTGGCTGACGGGATGATTGGGATATTAGGGGTAGTAGTCCGGTGACTCTGACGAGATGATGTGGGATATTAGGGGTAGTAGTCCGGTGGCTCTGGCTGATGGGATGATTGGGATATTAGGGGTAGTAGTCCGGTGACTCTGACGAGATGATGTGGGATATTAGGGGTAGTAGTCCGGTGGCTCTGGCTGATGGGATGATTGGGATATTAGGAGTAGTAGTCTGTTGGCTCTGGCTGATGGGATGATTGGGATATTAGGGATAGTAGTCCGGTGACTCTGGTTGATGAAATGATTGGGATATTAGGGGTAGTAGTCCGGTGGCTCTGGCTGACAGTATAATGTGTGATATTAGGGGTAGTAGTCCGGTGGCTCTGGCTGATGGGATGATTGAGATATTAGGGGTAGTAGTCTGGTGGCTCTGGCTGATGGGATGATTGGGATATTAGGGGTAGTAGTCTGGTAGCTCTGGCTGACGGGATGATTGGGATATTAGGGGTAGTAGTCCGGTGGCTCTGGCTGATGGGATGATTGAGATATTAGGGGTAGTAGTCTGGTAGCTCTGGCTGACGGGATGATTGGGATATTAGGGGTAGTAGTCCGGTGGCTCTGGCTGATGGGATGATTGAGATATTAGGGGTAGTAGTCTGGTAGCTCTGGCTGACGGGATGATTGGGATATTTTGGGTAGTAGTCCGGTGGCTCTGGCTGACGGGATGATTGGGATATTAGGGGTAGTAGTCCGGTGGCTATGGCTGATGGGATGATTGGGATATTAGGGGTAGTAGTCCGGTGGCTCTGGCTGATGGGATGATTGGGATATTAGGGGTAGTAGGCCGGTGGCTCTGGCTGACGGGATGATTGGGATATTAGGGGTAGTAGTCCGGTGGCTCTGGCTGATGGGATGATTGAGATATTAGGGGTAGTAGTCCGGTGGCTCTGGCTGATGGGATGATTGAGATATTAGGGGTAGTAGTCCGGTGGCTCTGGCTGATGGGATGATTGGGATATTAGGGGTAGTAGTCCGGTGGCTCTGGCTGATGGGATGATTGGGATATTAGGGGCAGTAGTCCGGTGGCTCTGGCTGACGGGATGATTGGGATATTAGGGGCAGTAGTCCGGTGGCTCTGGCTGACGGGATGATTGGGATATTAGTGGTAGTAGTCCGGTGGCTCTGGCTGAAGGGATGATTGGGATATTAGGGGTAGTAGTCCGGTGGCTCTGGCTGACGGGATGATTGGGATATTAGGGGTAGTAGTCCGGTGGCTCTGGCTGATGGGATGATTGAGATATTAGGGGTAGTAGTCTGGTGGCTCTGGCTGATGGGATGATTGGGATATTAGGGGTAGTATTCCGGTGGCTCTGGCTGATGGGATGATTGAGATATTAGGGGTAGTAGGCCGGTGGCTCTGGCTGATGGGATGATTGTGATATTTTGGGTAGTAGTCCGGTGGCTCTGGCTGATGGGATGATTGAGATATTAGGGGTAGTAGTCCGGTGGCTCTGGCTGACGGGATGATTGAGATATTAGGGGTAGTAGTCCGTTGGCTCTGGCTGATGGGATGATTGGGATATTAGGGGTAGTATTCCGGTGGCTCTGGCTGATGGGATGATTGAGATATTAGGGGTAGTAGTCCGGTGGCTCTGGCTGATGGGATGATTGAGATATTAGGGGTAGTAGTCCGGTGGCTCTGGCTGATGGGATGATTGAGATATTAGGGGTAGTAGTCCGGTGGCTCTGGCTGATGGGATGATTGAGATATTAGGGGTAGTAGTCCGGTGGCTCTGGCTGATGGGATGATTGGGATATTAGGGGTAGTATGCCGGTGGCTCTGGCTGACGGGATGATTGAGATATTAGGGGTAGTAGTCCGGTGGCTCTGGCTGATGGGATGATTGAGATATTAGGGGTAGTAGGCCGGTGGCTCTGGCTGACGGGATGATTGAGATATTAGGGGTAGTAGTCCGGTGGCTCTGGCTGATGGGATGATTGGGATATTAGGGGTAGTATTCCGGTGGCTCTGGCTGATGGGATGATTGGGATATTAGGGGTAGTATTCCGGTGGCTCTGGCTGATGGGATGATTGGGATATTAGGGGTAGTATGCCGGTGGCTCTGGCTGACGGGATGATTGAGATATTAGGGGTAGTAGTCCGGTGGCTCTGGCTGATGGGATGATTGAGATATTAGGGGTAGTAGGCCGGTGGCTCTGGCTGACGGGATGATTGAGATATTAGGGGTAGTAGTCCGGTGGCTCTGGCTGATGGGATGATTGGGATATTAGGGGTAGTATTCCGGTGGCTCTGGCTGATGGGATGATTGGGATATTAGGGGTAGTATTCCGGTGGCTCTGGCTGATGGGATGATTGGGATATTAGGGGTAGTATGCCGGTGGCTCTGGCTGACGGGATGATTGAGATATTAGGGGTAGTAGTCCGGTGGCTCTGGCTGATGGGATGATTGGGATATTAGGGGTAGTATGCCGGTGGCTCTGGCTGATGGGATGATTGAGATATTAGGGGTAGTATGCCGGTGGCTCTGGCTGATGGGATGATTGAGATATTAGGGGTAGTATGCCGGTGGCTCTGGCTGATGGGATGATTGAGATATTAGGGGTAGTAGTCCGGTGGCTCTGGCTGATGGGATGATTGAGATATTAGGGGTAGTATGCCGGTGGCTCTGGCTGATGGGATGATTGGGATATTAGGGGTAGTAGTCTGGTGGCTCTGGCTGATGGGATGATTGGGATATTTTGGGTAGTAGTCCGGTGGCTCTGGCTGACGGGATGATTGAGATATTAGGGGTAGTAGTCCGGTGGCTCTGGCTGATGGGATGATTGAGATATTAGGGGTAGTATGCCGGTGGCTCTGGCTGATGGGATGATTGAGATATTAGGGGTAGTAGTCCGGTGGCTCTGGCTGATGGGATGATTGAGATATTAGGGGTAGTATGCCGGTGGCTCTGGCTGACGGGATGATTGAGATATTAGGGGTAGTAGTCCGGTGGCTCTGGCTGATGGGATGATTGAGATATTAGGGGTAGTAGGCCGGTGGCTCTGGCTGACGGGATCATTGAGATATTAGGGGTAGTAGTCCGGTGGCTCTGGCTGATGGGATGATTGGGATATTAGGGGTAGTATTCCGGTGGCTCTGGCTGATGGGATGATTGGGATATTAGGGGTAGTATGCCGGTGGCTCTGGCTGACGGGATGATTGAGATATTAGGGGTAGTATGCCGGTGGCTCTGGCTGATGGGATGATTGAGATATTAGGGGTAGTATGCCGGTGGCTCTGGCTGACGGGATGATTGAGATATTAGGGGTAGTAGTCCGGTGGCTCTGGCTGATGGGATGATTGGGATATTAGGGGTAGTAGTCCGGTGGCTCTGGCTCATGGGATGATTGAGATATTAGGGGTAGTAGTCCGGTGGCTCTGGCTGACGGGATGATTGAGATATTAGGGGTAGTAGTCCGGTGGCTCTGGCTGACGGGATGATTGGGATATTAGGGGTAGTAGTCCGGTGGCTCTGGCTGACGGGATGATTGGGATATTAGGGGTAGTATTCCGGTGGCTCTGGCTGATGGGATGATTGGGATATTAGGGGTAGTAGTCCGGTGGCTCTGGCTGACGGGATGATTGGGATATTAGGGGTAGTAGTCCGGTGGCTCTGGCTGATGGGATGATTGAGATATTAGGGGTAGTAGTCCGGTGGCTCTGGCTGATGGGATGATTGGGATATTAGGGGTAGTAGTCCGGTGGCTCTGGCTGACGGGATGATTGAGATATTAGGGGTAGTATGCCGGTGGCTCTGGCTGACGGGATGATTGGGATATTAGGGGTAGTATGCCGGTGGCTCTGGCTGACGGGATGATTGAGATATTAGGGGTAGTATGCCGGTGGCTCTGGCTGACGGGATGATTGGGATATTAGGGGTAGTAGGCCGGTGGCTCTGGCTGATGGGATGATTGGGATATTAGGGGTAGTAGTCCGGTGGCTCTGGCTGATGGGATGATTGAGATATTAGGGGTAGTATGCCGGTGGCTCTGGCTGATGGGATGATTGGGATATTAGGGGTAGTAGTCCGGTGGCTCTGGCTGATGGGATGATTGAGATATTAGGGGTAGTATGCCGGTGGCTCTGGCTGATGGGATGATTGGGATATTAGGGGTAGTAGTCCGGTGGCTCTGGCTGATGGGATGATTGAGATATTAGGGGTAGTATGCCGGTGGCTCTGGCTGATGGGATGATTGGGATATTAGGGGTAGTAGTCCGGTGGCTCTGGCTGATGGGATGATTGAGATATTAGGGGTAGTATGCCGGTGGCTCTGGCTGATGGGATGATTGAGATATTAGGGGTAGTAGTCCGGTGGCTCTGGCTGATGGGATGATTGGGATATTAGGGGTAGTATGCCGGTGGCTCTGGCTGACGGGATGATTGAGATATTAGGGGTAGTATGCCGGTGGCTCTGGCTGATGGGATGATTGAGATATTAGGGGTAGTAGTCCGGTGGCTCTGGCTGATGGGATGATTGAGATATTAGGGGTAGTATGCCGGTGGCTCTGGCTGACGGGATGATTGAGATATTAGGGGTAGTAGTCCGGTGGCTCTGGCTGATGGGATGATTGGGATATTAGGGGTAGTAGTCCGGTGGCTCTGGCTGACGGGATGATTGGGATATTAGGGGTAGTATGCCGGTGGCTCTGGCTGACGGGATGATTGAGATATTAGGGGTAGTATGCCGGTGGCTCTGGCTGACGGGATGATTGGGATATTAGGGGTAGTATGCCGGTGGCTCTGGCTGACGGGATGATTGAGATATTAGGGGTAGTAGTCCGGTGGCTCTGGCTGACGGGATGATTGGGATATTAGGGGTAGTATGCCGGTGGCTCTGGCTGATGGGATGATTGGGATATTAGGGGTAGTAGTCCGGTGGCTCTGGCTGACGGGATGATTGGGATATTAGGGGTAGTATGCCGGTGGCTCTGGCTGACGGGATGATTGAGATATTAGGGGTAGTAGTCCGGTGGCTCTGGCTGACGGGATGATTGAGATATTAGGGGTAGTATTCCGGTGGCTCTGGCTGATGGGATGATTGAGATATTAGGGGTAGTAGTCCGGTGGCTCTGGCTGACGGGATGATTGAGATATTAGGGGTAGTATTCCGGTGGCTCTGGCTGACGGGATGATTGAGATATTAGGGGTAGTATTCCGGTGGCTCTGGCTGATGGGATGATTGAGATATTAGGGGTAGTATTCCGGTGGCTCTGGCTGATGGGATGATTGGGATATTAGGGGTAGTATGCCGGTGGCTCTGGCTGACGGGATGATTGAGATATTAGGGGTAGTATTCCGGTGGCTCTGGCTGATGGGATGATTGAGATATTAGGGGTAGTATTCCGGTGGCTCTGGCTGATGGGATGATTGGGATATTAGGGGTAGTATTCCGGTGGCTCTGGCTGATGGGATGATTGGGATATTAGGGGTGATAGGCCGGTGGCTCTGGCTGAAGGGATGATTGAGATATTAGGGGTAGTAGTCCGGTGGCTCTGGCTGACGGGATGATTGGGATATTAGGGGTAGTAGTCCGGTGGCTCTGGCTGACGGGATGATTGGGATATTAGGGGTAGTAGTCCGGTGGCTCTGGCTGATGGGATGATTTGGATATTAGGGGTAGTGGGCCGGTGGCTCTGGCTGATGGGATGATTGGGATATTAGGGGTAGTTGTCCGGTGGCTCTGGCTGATGGGATGATTGGGATATTAGGGGTAGTTGTCCGGTGGCTCTGGCTGACGGGATGATTGGGATATTAGGGGTAGTAGTCCGGTGGCTCTGGCTGATGGGATGATTTGGATATTAGGGGTAGTAGGCCGGTGGCTCTGGCTGATGGGATGATTTGGATATTAGGGGTAGTAGTCCGGTGGCTCTGGCTGATGGGATGATTTGGATATTAGGGGTAGTAGGCCGGTGGCTCTGGCTGACGGGATGATTGGGATATTAGGGGTAGTAGTCTGGTGGCTCTGGCTGACGGGATGATTGGGATATTAGGGGTAGTAGTCTGGTGGCTCTGGCTGATGGGATGATTGGGATATTAGGGGTAGTAGTCCGGTGGCTCTGGCTGACGGGATGATTGGGATATTAGGGGTAGTATGCCGGTGGCTCTGGCTGATGGGATGATTGAGATATTAGGGGTAGTATGCCGGTGGCTCTGGCTGACGGGATGATTGAGATATTAGGGGTAGTAGTCCGGTGGCTCTGGCTGATGGGATGATTGGGATATTAGGGGTAGTAGTCCGGTGGCTCTGGCTGACGGGATGATTGGGATATTAGGGGTAGTATGCCGGTGGCTCTGGCTGACGGGATGATTGAGATATTAGGGGTAGTAGTCCGGTGGCTCTGGCTGATGGGATGATTGGGATATTAGGGGTAGTAGTCCGGTGGCTCTGGCTGACGGGATGATTGGGATATTAGGGGTAGTATGCCGGTGGCTCTGGCTGATGGGATGATTGGGATATTAGGGGTAGTAGTCCGGTGGCTCTGGCTGACGGGATGATTGGGATATTAGGGGTAGTATGCCGGTGGCTCTGGCTGACGGGATGATTGAGATATTAGGGGTAGTATTCCGGTGGCTCTGGCTGATGGGATGATTGAGATATTAGGGGTAGTAGTCCGGTGGCTCTGGCTGACGGGATGATTGGGATATTAGGGGTAGTATGCCGGTGGCTCTGGCTGACGGGATGATTGAGATATTAGGGGTAGTATTCCGGTGGCTCTGGCTGATGGGATGATTGAGATATTAGGGGTAGTAGTCCGGTGGCTCTGGCTGACGGGATGATTGGGATATTAGGGGTAGTAGGCCGGTGGCTCTGGCTGACGGGATGATTGAGATATTAGGGGTAGTATTCCGGTGGCTCTGGCTGATGGGATGATTGAGATATTAGGGGTAGTAGTCCGGTGGCTCTGGCTGATGGGATGATTGGGATATTAGGGGTAGTATGCCGGTGGCTCTGGCTGACGGGATGATTGAGATATTAGGGGTAGTATTCCGGTGGCTCTGGCTGATGGGATGATTGAGATATTAGGGGTAGTAGTCCGGTGGCTCTGGCTGACGGGATGATTGGGATATTAGGGGTAGTATGCCGGTGGCTCTGGCTGATGGGATGATTGGGATATTAGGGGTGATAGGCCGGTGGCTCTGGCTGAAGGGATGATTGAGATATTAGGGGTAGTATTCCGGTGGCTCTGGCTGATGGGATGATTGGGATATTAGGGGTAGTAGTCCGGTGGCTCTGGCTGACGGGATGATTGGGATATTAGGGGTAGTAGTCCGGTGGCTCTGGCTGACGGGATGATTGGGATATTAGGGGTAGTAGTCCGGTGGCTCTGGCTGATGGGATGATTTGGATATTAGGGGTAGTAGGCCGGTGGCTCTGGCTGACGGGATGATTGGGATATTAGGGGTAGTAGTCCGGTGGCTCTGGCTGATGGGATGATTTGGATATTAGGGGTAGTATGCCGGTGGCTCTGGCTGATGGGATGATTGAGATATTAGGGGTAGTATGCCGGTGGCTCTGGCTGATGGGATGATTGGGATATTAGGGGTAGTAGTCCGGTGGCTCTGGCTGACGGGATGATTGGGATATTAGGGGTAGTAGTCCGGTGGCTCTGGCTGATGGGATGATTTGGATATTAGGGGTAGTAGGCCGGTGGCTCTGGCTGATGGGATGATTTGGATATTAGGGGTAGTAGTCCGGTGGCTCTGGCTGATGGGATGATTTGGATATTAGGGGTAGTAGGCCGGTGGCTCTGGCTGACGGGATGATTGGGATATTAGGGGTAGTAGTCCGGTGGCTCTGGCTGATGGGATGATTTGGATATTAGGGGTAGTAGTCCGGTGGCTCTGGCTGATGGGATGATTTGGATATTAGGGGTAGTAGTCCGGTGGCTCTGGCTGATGGGATGATTTGGATATTAGGGGTAGTAGGCCGGTGGCTCTGGCTGACGGGATGATTGGGATATTAGGGGTAGTAGTCCGGTGGCTCTGGCTGACGGGATGATTGGGATATTAGGGGTAGTAGTCCGGTGGCTCTGGCTGATGGGATGATTGGGATATTAGGGGTAGTAGTCTGGTGGCTCTGGCTGATGGGATGATTGGGATATTAGGGGTAGTAGTCCGGTGGCTCTGGCTGATGGGATGATTGAGATATTAGGGGTAGTATTCCGGTGGCTCTGGCTGATGGGATGATTGGGATATTAGGGGTAGTAGTCCGGTGGCTCTGGCTGACGGGATGATTGGGATATTAGGGGTAGTAGTCTGGTGGCTCTGGCTGATGGGATGATTGAGATATTAGGGGTAGTAGTCCGGTGGCTCTGGCTGATGGGATGATTGAGATATTAGGGGTAGTAGTCCGGTGGCTCTGGCTGATGGGATGATTGAGATATTAGGGGTAGTATTCCGGTGGCTCTGGCTGATGGGATGATTGAGATATTAGGGGTAGTAGTCCGGTGGCTCTGGCTGACGGGATGATTGGGATATTAGGGGTAGTATGCCGGTGGCTCTGGCTGACGGGATGATTGGGATATTAGGGGTAGTAGTCTGGTGGCTCTGGCTGATGGGATGATGTGGGATATTAGGGGTAGTAGTCCGGTGGCTCTGGCTGATGGGATGATTGGGATATTAGGGGTAGTAGTCCGGTGGCTCTGACTGACGGGATGATGTGGGATATTAGGGGTAGTAGTCCGGTGGCTCTGGCTGATGGGATGATTGGGATATTAGGGGTAGTAGTCCGGTGGCTCTGGCTGACAGTATAATGTGTGATATTAGGGGTAGTAGTCCGGTGGCTCTGGCTGACGGGATGATTGGGATATTAGGGGTAGTAGTCCGGTGGCTCTGGCTGATGGGATGATTGAGATATTAGGGGTAGTAGTCTGGTGGCTCTGGCTGATGGGATGATTGGGATATTAGGGGTAGTAGTCCGGTGGCTCTGGCTGATGGGATGATTGGGATATTAGGGGTAGTAGTCCGGTGGCTCTGGCTGATGGGATGATTGGGATATTAGGGGTAGTATTCCGGTGGCTCTGGCTGATGGGATGATTGGGATATTAGGGGTAGTAGTCTGGTGGCTCTGGCTGATGGGATGATGTGGGATATTAGGGGTAGTAGTCCGGTGGCTCTGGCTGATGGGATGGTTGGGATATTAGGGGTAGTAGTCCGGTGACTCTGACGAGATGATGTGGGATATTAGGGGTAGTAGTCCGGTGGCTCTGACTGACGGGATGATTGGGATATTAGGAGTAGTAGTCTGTTGGCTCTGGCTGATGGGATGATTGGGATATTAGGGATAGTAGTCCGGTGACTCTGGTTGATGAAATGATTGGGATATTAGGGGTAGTAGTCCGGTGGCTCTGGCTGACAGTATAATGTGTGATATTAGGGGTAGTAGTCCGGTGGCTCTGGCTGATGGGATGATTGAGATATTAGGGGTAGTAGTCTGGTGGCTCTGGCTGATGGGATGATTGGGATATTAGGGGTAGTAGTCTGGTAGCTCTGGCTGACGGGATGATTGGGATATTAGGGGTAGTAGTCCGGTGGCTCTGGCTGATGGGATGATTGAGATATTAGGGGTAGTAGTCTGGTAGCTCTGGCTGACGGGATGATTGGGATATTAAGGGTAGTAGTCCGGTGGCTCTGGCTGATGGGATGATTGAGATATTAGGGGTAGTAGTCTGGTAGCTCTGGCTGACGGGATGATTGGGATATTTTGGGTAGTAGTCCGGTGGCTCTGGCTGACGGGATGATTGGGATATTAGGGGTAGTAGTCCGGTGGCTATGGCTGATGGGATGATTGGGATATTAGGGGTAGTAGTCCGGTGGCTCTGGCTGATGGGATGATTGGGATATTAGGGGTAGTAGGCCGGTGGCTCTGGCTGACGGGATGATTGGGATATTAGGGGTAGTAGTCCGGTGGCTCTGGCTGATGGGATGATTGAGATATTAGGGGTAGTAGTCCGGTGGCTCTGGCTGATGGGATGATTGGGATATTAGGGGTAGTAGTCCGGTGGCTCTGGCTGATGGGATGATTGAGATATTAGGGGTAGTAGGCCGGTGGCTCTGGCTGATGGGATGATTGAGATATTAGGGGTAGTAGTCCGGTGGCTCTGGCTGATGGGATGATTGGGATATTAGGGGTAGTAGTCCGGTGGCTCTGGCTGATGGGATGATTGGGATATTAGGGGCAGTAGTCCGGTGGCTCTGGCTGACGGGATGATTGGGATATTAGGGGCAGTAGTCCGGTGGCTCTGGCTGACGGGATGATTGGGATATTAGGGGTAGTAGTCCGGTGTCTCTGGCTGAAGGGATAATTGGGATATTAGGGGTAGTAGTCCGGTGGCTCTGGCTGATGGGATGATTGAGATATTAGGGGTAGTAGTCTGGTGGCTCTGGCTGATGGGATGATTGGGATATTAGGGGTAGTAGGCCGGTGGCTCTGGCTGATGGGATGATTGTGATATTTTGGGTAGTAGTCCGGTGGCTCTGGCTGATGGGATGATTGAGATATTAGGGGTAGTAGTCCGGTGGCTCTGGCTGATGGGATGATTGGGATATTAGGGGTAGTAGTCCGGTGGCTCTGGCTGATGGGATGATTGGGATATTAGGGGTAGTAGTCCGGTGGCTCTGGCTGATGGGATGATTGGGATATTAGGGGTAGTATGCCGGTGGCTCTGGCTGACGGGATGATTGAGATATTAGGGGTAGTAGTCCGTTGGCTCTGGCTGATGGGATGATTGGGATATTAGGGGTAGTATTCCGGTGGCTCTGGCTGATGGGATGATTGCGATATTAGGGGTAGTAGGCCGGTGGCTCTGGCTGACGGGATGATTGAGATATTAGGGGTAGTAGTCCGTTGGCTCTGGCTGATGGGATGATTGGGATATTAGGGGTAGTATTCCGGTGGCTCTGGCTGACGGGATGATTGAGATATTAGGGGTAGTAGTCCGGTGGCTCTGGCTGACGGGATGATTGGGATATTAGGGGTAGTAGTCCGGTGGCTCTGGCTGACGGGATGATTGAGATATTAGGGGTAGTAGTCCGGTGGCTCTGGCTGATGGGATGATTGAGATATTAGGGGTAGTAGGCCGGTGGCTCTGGCTGACGGGATGATTGAGATATTAGGGGTAGTAGTCCGGTGGCTCTGGCTGATGGGATGATTGGGATATTAGGGGTAGTATTCCGGTGGCTCTGGCTGATGGGATGATTGGGATATTAGGGGTAGTAGTCCGGTGGCTCTGGCTGACGGGATGATTGAGATATTAGGGGTAGTAGTCCGGTGGCTCTGGCTGATGGGATGATTGAGATATTAGGGGTAGTAGGCCGGTGGCTCTGGCTGACGGGATGATTGAGATATTAGGGGTAGTAGTCCGGTGGCTCTGGCTGATGGGATGATTGGGATATTAGGGGTAGTATTCCGGTGGCTCTGGCTGATGGGATGATTGGGATATTAGGGGTAGTATGCCGGTGGCTCTGGCTGACGGGATGATTGAGATATTAGGGGTAGTAGTCCGGTGGCTCTGGCTGATGGGATGATTGGGATATTAGGGGTAGTATGCCGGTGGCTCTGGCTGACGGGATGATTGAGATATTAGGGGTAGTATGCCGGTGGCTCTGGCTGATGGGATGATTGAGATATTAGGGGTAGTAGTCCGGTGGCTCTGGCTGATGGGATGATTGGGATATTAGGGGTAGTAGTCTGGTGGCTCTGGCTGATGGGATGATTGGGATATTTTGGGTAGTAGTCCGGTGGCTCTGGCTGATGGGATGATTGGGATATTAGGGGTAGTAGTCCGGTGGCTCTGGCTGACGGGATGATTGGGATATTAGGGGTAGTATGCCGGTGGCTCTGGCTGACGGGATGATTGAGATATTAGGGGTAGTATGCCGGTGGCTCTGGCTGATGGGATGATTGGGATATTAGGGGTAGTAGTCCGGTGGCTCTGGCTGATGGGATGATTGAGATATTAGGGGTGATAGGCCGGTGGCTCTGGCTGATGGGATGATTGGGATATTAGGGGTAGTAGTCCGGTGGCTCTGGCTGATGGGATGATTGGGATATTAGGGGTAGTATGCCGGTGGCTCTGGCTGATGGGATGATTGAGATATTAGGGGTAGTAGTCCGGTGGCTCTGGCTGATGGGATGATTGAGATATTAGGGGTAGTAGGCCGGTGGCTCTGGCTGACGGGATGATTGAGATATTAGGGGTAGTAGTCCGTTGGCTCTGGCTGATGGGATGATTGGGATATTAGGGGTAGTATTCCGGTGGCTCTGGCTGATGGGATGATTGAGATATTAGGGGTAGTAGTCCGGTGGCTCTGGCTGATGGGATGATTGAGATATTAGGGGTAGTATGCCGGTGGCTCTGGCTGATGGGATGATTGAGATATTAGGGGTAGTAGTCCGGTGGCTCTGGCTGATGGGATGATTGAGATATTAGGGGTAGTATGCCGGTGGCTCTGGCTGACGGGATGATTGAGATATTAGGGGTAGTAGTCCGGTGGCTCTGGCTGATGGGATGATTGAGATATTAGGGGTAGTAGGCCGGTGGCTCTGGCTGACGGGATGATTGAGATATTAGGGGTAGTAGTCCGGTGGCTCTGGCTGATGGGATGATTGGGATATTAGGGGTAGTATTCCGGTGGCTCTGGCTGATGGGATGATTGGGATATTAGGCGTAGTAGTCTGGTGGCTCTGGCTGATGGGATGATTGAGATATTAGGGGTAGTAGGCCGGTGGCTCTGGCTGATGGGATGATTGAGATATTAGGGGTAGTATGCCGGTGGCTCTGGCTGATGGGATGATTGAGATATTAGGGGTAGTAGTCCGGTGGCTCTGGCTGATGGGATGATTGAGATATTAGGGGTAGTATGCCGGTGGCTCTGGCTGATGGGATGATTGGGATATTAGGGGTAGTAGTCTGGTGGCTCTGGCTGATGGGATGATTGGGATATTTTGGGTAGTAGTCCGGTGGCTCTGGCTGACGGGATGATTGAGATATTAGGGGTAGTAGTCCGGTGGCTCTGGCTGACGGGATGATTGGGATATTAGGGGTAGTAGTCCGGTGGCTCTGGCTGACGGGATGATTGGGATATTAAGGGTAGTAGTCCGGTGGCTCTGGCTGACGGGATGATTGAGATATTAGGGGTAGTAGTCCGGTGGCTCTGGCTGATGGGATGATTGGGATATTAGGGGTAGTAGTCCGGTGGCTCTGGCTGACGGGATGATTGGGATATTAGGGGTAGTAGTCCGGTGGCTCTGGCTGACGGGATGATTGAGATATTAGGGGTAGTAGTCCGGTGGCTCTGGCTGATGGGATGATTGGGATATTAGGGGTAGTAGTCCGGTGGCTCTGGCTGACGGGATGATTGGGATATTAGGGGTAGTAGTCCGGTGGCTCTGGCTGACGGGATGATTGGGATATTAGGGGTAGTAGTCCGGTGGCTCTGGCTGACGGGATGATTGAGATATTAGGGGTAGTAGTCCGGTGGCTCTGGCTGATGGGATGATTGGGATATTAGGGGTAGTAGTCCGGTGGCTCTGGCTGACGGGATGATTGGGATATTAGGGGTAGTAGTCCGGTGGCTCTGGCTGACGGGATGATTGGGATATTAGGGGTAGTAGTCCGGTGGCTCTGGCTGACGGGATGATTGAGATATTAGGGGTAGTAGTCCGGTGGCTCTGGCTGATGGGATGATTGGGATATTAGGGGTAGTAGTCCGGTGGCTCTGGCTGACGGGATGATTGAGATATTAGGGGTAGTATGCCGGTGGCTCTGGCTGACGGGATGATTGAGATATTAGGGGTAGTATGCCGGTGGCTCTGGCTGATGGGATGATTGGGATATTAAGGGTAGTTGTCCGGTGGCTCTGGCTGATGGGATGATTGGGATATTAGGGGTAGTAGGCCGGTGGCTCTGGCTGATGGGATGATTGGGATATTAGGGGTAGTAGTCCGGTGGCTCTGGCTGACGGGATGATTGGGATATTAGGGGCAGTAGTCCGGTGGCTCTGGCTGATGGGATGATTGAGATATTAGGGGTAGTAGTCCGGTGGCTCTGGCTGACGGGATGATTGGGATATTAGGGGTAGTAGGCCGGTGGCTCTGGCTGATGGGATGATTGGGATATTAGGGGTAGTAGTCCGGTGGCTCTGGCTGATGGGATGATTGAGATATTAGGGGTAGTAGTCCGGTGGCTCTGGCTGATGGGATGATTGAGATATTAGGGGTAGTATGCCGGTGGCTCTGGCTGATGGGATGATTGGGATATTAGGGGTGATAGGCCGGTGGCTCTGGCTGATGGGATGATTGAGATATTAGGGGTAGTAGTCCGGTGGCTCTGGCTGATGGGATGATTGGGATATTAGGGGTAGTATGCCGGTGGCTCTGGCTGACGGGATGATTGAGATATTAGGGGTAGTAGTCCGGTGGCTCTGGCTGACGGGATGATTGGGATATTAGGGGTAGTATGCCGGTGGCTCTGGCTGACGGGATGATTGAGATATTAGGGGTAGTATGCCGGTGGCTCTGGCTGACGGGATGATTGAGATATTAGGGGTAGTATGCCGGTGGCTCTGGCTGACGGGATGATTGAGATATTAGGGGTAGTAGGCCGGTGGCTCTGGCTGACGGGATGATTGGGATATTAGGGGTAGTAGTCTGGTGGCTCTGGCTGACGGGATGATTGGGATATTAGGGGTAGTATGCCGGTGGCTCTGGCTGACGGGATGATTGGGATATTAGGGGTAGTAGACCGGTGGCTCTGGCTGATGGGATGATTGGGATATTAGGGGTAGTAGGCCGGTGGCTCTGGCTGATGGGATGATTGAGATATTAGGGGTAGTAGTCCGGTGGCTCTGGCTGATGGGATGATTGAGATATTAGGGGTAGTATGCCGGTGGCTCTGGCTGATAGGATGATTGAGATATTAGGGGTAGTAGTCCGGTGGCTCTGCCTGATGGGATGATTGGGATATTAGGGGTAGTAGTCCGGTGGCTCTGGCTGACGGGATGATTGGGATATTAGGGGTAGTATGCCGGTGGCTCTGGCTGACGGGATGATTGAGATATTAGGGGTAGTAGTCCGGTGGCTCTGGCTGATGGGATGATTGGGATATTAGGGGTAGTAGTCCGGTGGCTCTGGCTGACGGGATGATTGGTATATTAGGGGTAGTATGCCGGTGGCTCTGGCTGATGGGATGATTGGGATATTAGGGGTAGTAGTCCGGTGGCTCTGGCTGACGGGATGATTGGGATATTAGGGGTAGTAGTCCGGTGGCTCTGGCTGACGGGATGATTGGGATATTAGGGGTAGTATGCCGGTGGCTCTGGCTGACGGGATGATTGAGATATTAGGGGTAGTAGTCCGGTGGCTCTGGCTGATGGGATGATTGGGATATTAGGGGTAGTAGTCCGGTGGCTCTGGCTGACGGGATGATTGGTATATTAGGGGTAGTATGCCGGTGGCTCTGGCTGATGGGATGATTGGGATATTAGGGGTAGTAGGCCGGTGGCTCTGGCTGACGGGATGATTGAGATATTAGGGGTAGTATTCCGGTGGCTCTGGCTGATGGGATGATTGAGATATTAGGGGTAGTAGTCCGGTGGCTCTGGCTGACGGGATGATTGGGATATTAGGGGTAGTATGCCGGTGGCTCTGGCTGACGGGATGATTGGGATATTAGGGGTAGTATGCCGGTGGCTCTGGCTGATGGGATGATTGGGATATTAGGGGTAGTAGTCCGGTGGCTCTGGCTGACGGGATGATTGGGATATTAGGGGTAGTATGCCGGTGGCTCTGGCTGACGGGATGATTGAGATATTAGGGGTAGTATGCCGGTGGCTCTGGCTGATGGGATGATTGGGATATTAGGGGTAGTAGTCCGGTGGCTCTGGCTGATGGGATGATTGAGATATTAGGGGTAGTAGTCTGGTGGCTCTGGCTGATGGGATGATTGGGATATTAGGGGTAGTAGTCCGGTGGCTCTGGCTGACGGGATGATTGGGATATTAGGGGTAGTATGCCGGTGGCTCTGGCTGATGGGATGATTGGGATATTAGGGGTGATAGGCCGGTGGCTCTGGCTGATGGGATGATTGAGATATTAGGGGTAGTAGTCCGGTGGCTCTGGCTGATGGGATGATTGGGATATTAGGGGTAGTATGCCGGTGGCTCTGGCTGACGGGATGATTGAGATATTAGGGGTAGTATGCCGGTGGCTCTGGCTGATGGGATGATTGAGATATTAGGGGTAGTAGTCCGGTGGCTCTGGCTGACGGGATGATTGAGATATTAGGGGTAGTATGCCGGTGGCTCTGGCTGATGGGATGATTGAGATATTAGGGGTAGTAGTCCGGTGGCTCTGGCTGATGGGATGATTGGGATATTAGGGGTAGTATGCCGGTGGCTCTGGCTGACGGGATGATTGAGATATTAGGGGTAGTAGTCCGGTGGCTCTGGCTGATGGGATGATTGGGATATTAGGGGTAGTAGTCCGGTGGCTCTGGCTGACGGGATGATTGGGATATTAGGGGTAGTATGCCGGTGGCTCTGGCTGACGGGATGATTGAGATATTAGGGGTAGTAGTCCGGTGGCTCTGGCTGATGGGATGATTGGGATATTAGGGGTAGTAGTCCGGTGGCTCTGGCTGACGGGATGATTGGGATATTAGGGGTAGTAGTCCGGTGGCTCTGGCTGATGGGATGATTGGGATATTAGGGGTAGTATGCCGGTGGCTCTGGCTGACGGGATGATTGGGATATTAGGGGTAGTATGCCGGTGGCTCTGGCTGACGGGATGATTGGGATATTAGGGGTAGTATGCCGGTGGCTCTGGCTGACGGGATGATTGGGATATTAGGGGTAGTATGCCGGTGGCTCTGGCTGATGGGATGATTGGGATATTAGGGGTGATAGGCCGGTGGCTCTGGCTGATGGGATGATTGAGATATTAGGGGTAGTAGTCCGGTGGCTCTGGCTGATGGGATGATTGGGATATTAGGGGTAGTATGCCGGTGGCTCTGGCTGATGGGATGATTGAGATATTAGGGGTAGTAGTCCGGTGGCTCTGGCTGATGGGATGATTGAGATATTAGGGGTAGTATGCCGGTGGCTCTGGCTGACGGGATGATTGAGATATTAGGGGTAGTAGTCCGGTGGCTCTGGCTGATGGGATGATTGGGATATTAGGGGTAGTAGTCCGGTGGCTCTGGCTGACGGGATGATTGGGATATTAGGGGTAGTATGCCGGTGGCTCTGGCTGACGGGATGATTGAGATATTAGGGGTAGTAGTCCGGTGGCTCTGGCTGATGGGATGATTGGGATATTAGGGGTAGTAGTCCGGTGGCTCTGGCTGACGGGATGATTGGGATATTAGGGGTAGTAGTCCGGTGGCTCTGGCTGATGGGATGATTGGGATATTAGGGGTAGTATGCCGGTGGCTCTGGCTGACGGGATGATTGGGATATTAGGGGTAGTATGCCGGTGGCTCTGGCTGACGGGATGATTGAGATATTAGGGGTAGTATTCCGGTGGCTCTGGCTGATGGGATGATTGAGATATTAGGGGTAGTAGTCCGGTGGCTCTGGCTGACGGGATGATTGGGATATTAGGGGTAGTATGCCGGTGGCTCTGGCTGACGGGATGATTGAGATATTAGGGGTAGTAGTCTGGTGGCTCTGGCTGACGGGATGATTGGGATATTAGGGGTAGTATGCCGGTGGCTCTGGCTGACGGGATGATTGAGATATTAGGGGTAGTAGTCCGGTGGCTCTGGCTGACGGGATGATTGGGATATTAGGGGTAGTATGCCGGTGGCTCTGGCTGACGGGATGATTGAGATATTAGGGGTAGTATTCCGGTGGCTCTGGCTGATGGGATGATTGAGATATTAGGGGTAGTAGTCCGGTGGCTCTGGCTGACGGGATGATTGGGATATTAGGGGTAGTATGCCGGTGGCTCTGGCTGACGGGATGATTGAGATATTAGGGGTAGTAGTCTGGTGGCTCTGGCTGATGGGATGATTGGGATATTAGGGATAGTAGTCCGGTGACTCTGGTTGATGAAATGATTGGGATATTAGGGGTAGTAGTCCGGTGGCTCTGGCTGACAGTATAATGTGTGATATTAGGGGTAGTAGTCCGGTGGCTCTGGCTGATGGGATGATTGGGATATTAGGGGTAGTAGTCCGGTGGCTCTGGCTGATGGGATGATTGAGATATTAGGGGTAGTAGTCCGGTGGCTCTGGCTGATGGGATGATTGGGATATTAGGGGTAGTAGGCCGGTGGCTCTGGCTGATGGGATGATTGGGATATTAGGGGTAGTATTCCGGTGGCTCTGGCTGATGGGATGATTGGGATATTAGGGGTAGTAGTCCGGTGGCTCTGGCTGATGGGATGATGTGGGATATTAGGGGTAGTAGTCCGGTGGCTCTGGCTGATGGGATGATTGGGATATTAGGGGTAGTAGTCTGGTGGCTCTGGCTGATGGGATGATGTGGGATATTAGGGGTAGTAGTCCGGTGGCTCTGGCTGATGGGATGATTGGGATATTAGGGGTAGTAGTCTGGTGGCTCTGGCTGATGGGATGATGTGGGATATTAGGGGTAGTAGTCCGGTGGCTCTGGCTGATGGGATGATTGGGATATTAGGGGTAGTAGTCCGGTGGCTCTGGCTGATGGGATGATTGGGATATTAGGGGTAGTATTCCGGTGGCTCTGGCTGACGGGATGATTGGGATATTAGGGGTAGTATTCCTGTGGCTCTGGCTGATGGGATGATTGGGATATTAGGGGTAGTAGTCTGGTGGCTCTGGCTGATGGGATGATGTGGGATATTAGGGGTAGTAGTCCGGTGGCTCTGGCTGATGGGATGATTGGGATATTAGGGGTAGTAGTCCGGTGGCTCTGGCTGATGGGATGATTGGGATATTAGGGGTAGTAGTCCGGTGGCTCTGGCTGACGGGATGATTGGGATATTAGGGGTAGTAGTCTGGTGGCTCTGGCTGATGGGATGATGTGGGATATTAGGGGTAGTAGTCCGGTGGCTCTGGCTGATGGGATGATTGGGATATTAGGGATAGTAGTCCGGTGACTCTGACGAGATGATGTGGGATATTAGGGGTAGTAGTCCGGTGGCTCTGGCTGATGGGATGATTGGGATATTAGGAGTAGTAGTCTGTTGGCTCTGGCTGATGGGATGATTGGGATATTAGGGATAGTAGTCCGGTGACTCTGGTTGATGAAATGATTGGGATATTAGGGGTAGTAGTCCGGTGGCTCTGGCTGACAGTATAATGTGTGATATTAGGGGTAGTAGTCCGGTGGCTCTGGCTGATGGGATGATTGAGATATTAGGGGTAGTAGTCTGGTGGCTCTGGCTGATGGGATGATTGGGATATTAGGGGTAGTAGTCTGGTAGCTCTGGCTGACGGGATGATTGGGATATTAGGGGTAGTAGTCCGGTGGCTCTGGCTGATGGGATGATTGAGATATTAGGGGTAGTAGTCTGGTAGCTCTGGCTGACGGGATGATTGGGATATTAGGGGTAGTAGTCCGGTGGCTCTGGCTGATGGGATGATTGAGATATTAGGGGTAGTAGTCTGGTAGCTCTGGCTGACGGGATGATTGGGATATTTTGGGTAGTAGTCCGGTGGCTCTGGCTGACGGGATGATTGGGATATTAGGGGTAGTAGTCCGGTGGCTATGGCTGATGGGATGATTGGGATATTAGGGGTAGTAGTCCGGTGGCTCTGGCTGATGGGATGATTGGGATATTAGGGGTAGTAGGCCGGTGGCTCTGGCTGACGGGATGATTGGGATATTAGGGGTAGTAGTCCGGTGGCTCTGGCTGATGGGATGATTGAGATATTAGGGGTAGTAGTCCGGTGGCTCTGGCTGATGGGATGATTGAGATATTAGGGGTAGTAGTCCGGTGGCTCTGGCTGATGGGATGATTGGGATATTAGGGGTAGTAGTCCGGTGGCTCTGGCTGATGGGATGATTGGGATATTAGGGGCAGTAGTCCGGTGGCTCTGGCTGACGGGATGATTGGGATATTAGGGGCAGTAGTCCGGTGGCTCTGGCTGACGGGATGATTGGGATATTAGGGGTAGTAGTCCGGTGGCTCTGGCTGAAGGGATGATTGGGATATTAGGGGTAGTAGTCCGGTGGCTCTGGCTGATGGGATGATTGGGATATTAGGGGCAGTAGTCCGGTGGCTCTGGCTGACGGGATGATTGGGATATTAGGGGTAGTAGTCCGGTGGCTCTGGCTGATGGGATGATTGAGATATTAAGGGTAGTAGTCTGGTGGCTCTGGCTGATGGGATGATTGGGATATTAGGGGTAGTATTCCGGTGGCTCTGGCTGATGGGATGATTGAGATATTAGGGGTAGTAGGCCGGTGGCTCTGGCTGATGGGATGATTGTGATATTTTGGGTAGTAGTCCGGTGGCTCTGGCTGATGGGATGATTGAGATATTAGGGGTAGTAGGCCGGTGGCTCTGGCTGACGGGATGATTGAGATATTAGGGGTAGTAGTCCGTTGGCTCTGGCTGATGGGATGATTGGGATATTAGGGGTAGTATTCCGGTGGCTCTGGCTGATGGGATGATTGAGATATTAGGGGTAGTAGTCCGGTGGCTCTGGCTGATGGGATGATTGAGATATTAGGGGTAGTATGCCGGTGGCTCTGGCTGACGGGATGATTGAGATATTAGGGGTAGTAGTCCGGTGGCTCTGGCTGATGGGATGATTGAGATATTAGGGGTAGTAGGCCGGTGGCTCTGGCTGATGGGATGATTGAGATATTAGGGGTAGTATGCCGGTGGCTCTGGCTGATGGGATGATTGAGATATTAGGGGTAGTAGTCCGGTGGCTCTGGCTGATGGGATGATTGAGATATTAGGGGTAGTATGCCGGTGGCTCTGGCTGACGGGATGATTGAGATATTAGGGGTAGTAGTCCGGTGGCTCTGGCTGATGGGATGATTGAGATATTAGGGGTAGTAGGCCGGTGGCTCTGGCTGACGGGATGATTGAGATATTAGGGGTAGTAGTCCGGTGGCTCTGGCTGATGGGATGATTGAGATATTAGGGGTAGTAGGCCGGTGGCTCTGGCTGACGGGATGATTGAGATATTAGGGGTAGTAGTCCGGTGGCTCTGGCTGATGGGATGATTGGGATATTAGGGGTAGTATTCAGGTGGCTCTGGCTGATGCGATGATTGGGATATTAGGGGTAGTATGCCGGTGGCTCTGGCTGACGGGATGATTGAGATATTAGGGGTAGTAGTCCGGTGGCTCTGGCTGATGGGATGATTGGGATATTAGGGGTAGTAGTCCGGTGGCTCTGGCTGATGGGATGATTGAGATATTAGGGGTAGTAGTCCGGTGGCTCTGGCTGATGGGATGATTGGGATATTAGGGGTAGTATTCCGGTGGCTCTGGCTGATGGGATGATTGGGATATTAGGGGTAGTATGCCGGTGGCTCTGGCTGACGGGATGATTGAGATATTAGGGGTAGTAGTCCGGTGGCTCTGGCTGATGGGATGATTGGGATATTAGGGGTAGTAGTCCGGTGGCTCTGGCTGATGGGATGATTGAGATATTAGGGGTAGTAGTCCGGTGGCTCTGGCTGATGGGATGATTGAGATATTAGGGGTAGTATGCCGGTGGCTCTGGCTGATGGGATGATTGGGATATTAGGGGTAGTAGTCTGGTGGCTCTGGCTGATGGGATGATTGGGATATTTTGGGTAGTAGTCCGGTGGCTCTGGCTGACGGGATGATTGAGATATTAGGGGTAGTAGTCCGGTGGCTCTGGCTGATGGGATGATTGAGATATTAGGGGTAGTATGCCGGTGGCTCTGGCTGATGGGATGATTGAGATATTAGGGGTAGTAGTCCGGTGGCTCTGGCTGATGGGATGATTGAGATATTAGGGGTAGTATGCCGGTGGCTCTGGCTGACGGGATGATTGAGATATTAGGGGTAGTAGTCCGGTGGCTCTGGCTGATGGGATGATTGAGATATTAGGGGTAGTAGGCCGGTGGCTCTGGCTGATGGGATGATTGAGATATTAGGGGTAGTAGGCCGGTGGCTCTGGCTGACGGGATGATTGAGATATTAGGGGTAGTAGTCCGGTGGCTCTGGCTGATGGGATGATTGAGATATTAGGGGTAGTAGTCCGGTGGCTCTGGCTGATGGGATGATTGAGATATTAGGGGTAGTAGGCCGGTGGCTCTGGCTGACGGGATGATTGAGATATTAGGGGTAGTAGTCCGGTGGCTCTGGCTGATGGGATGATTGAGATATTAGGGGTAGTAGGCCGGTGGCTCTGGCTGACGGGATGATTGAGATATTAGGGGTAGTAGTCCGGTGGCTCTGGCTGATGGGATGATTGGGATATTAGGGGTAGTATTCAGGTGGCTCTGGCTGATGCGATGATTGGGATATTAGGGGTAGTATGCCGGTGGCTCTGGCTGACGGGATGATTGAGATATTAGGGGTAGTAGTCCGGTGGCTCTGGCTGATGGGATGATTGGGATATTAGGGGTAGTAGTCCGGTGGCTCTGGCTGACGGGATGATTGAGATATTAGGGGTAGTAGTCCGGTGGCTCTGGCTGATGGGATGATTGGGATATTAGGGGTAGTATTCCGGTGGCTCTGGCTGATGGGATGATTGGGATATTAGGGGTAGTATGCCGGTGGCTCTGGCTGACGGGATGATTGAGATATTAGGGGTAGTAGTCCGGTGGCTCTGGCTGATGGGATGATTGGGATATTAGGGGTAGTAGTCCGGTGGCTCTGGCTGATGGGATGATTGAGATATTAGGGGTAGTAGTCCGGTGGCTCTGGCTGATGGGATGATTGAGATATTAGGGGTAGTATGCCGGTGGCTCTGGCTGATGGGATGATTGGGATATTAGGGGTAGTAGTCTGGTGGCTCTGGCTGATGGGATGATTGGGATATTTTGGGTAGTAGTCCGGTGGCTCTGGCTGACGGGATGATTGAGATATTAGGGGTAGTAGTCCGGTGGCTCTGGCTGATGGGATGATTGAGATATTAGGGGTAGTATGCCGGTGGCTCTGGCTGATGGGATGATTGAGATATTAGGGGTAGTAGTCCGGTGGCTCTGGCTGATGGGATGATTGAGATATTAGGGGTAGTATGCCGGTGGCTCTGGCTGACGGGATGATTGAGATATTAGGGGTAGTAGTCCGGTGGCTCTGGCTGATGGGATGATTGAGATATTAGGGGTAGTAGGCCGGTGGCTCTGGCTGACGGGATGATTGAGATATTAGGGGTAGTAGTCCGGTGGCTCTGGCTGATGGGATGATTGGGATATTAGGGGTAGTATTCCGGTGGCTCTGGCTGACGGGATGATTGAGATATTAGGGGTAGTATGCCGGTGGCTCTGGCTGATGGGATGATTGAGATATTAGGGGTAGTAGTCCGGTGGCTCTGGCTCATGGGATGATTGAGATATTAGGGGTAGTATGCCGGTGGCTCTGGCTGACGGGATGATTGAGATATTAGGGGTAGTAGTCCGGTGGCTCTGGCTGACGGGATGATTGAGATATTAGGGGTAGTATGCCGGTGGCTCTGGCTGATGGGATGATTGAGATATTAGGGGTAGTAGTCCGGTGGCTCTGGCTGATGGGATGATTGGGATATTAGGGGTAGTATGCCGGTGGCTCTGGCTGATGGGATGATTGGGATATTAGGGGTAGTATGCCGGTGGCTCTGGCTGATGGGATGATTGGGATATTAGGGGTAGTATGCCGGTGGCTCTGGCTGATGGGATGATTGAGATATTAGGGGTAGTAGTCCGGTGGCTCTGGCTCATGGGATGATTGAGATATTAGGGGTAGTATGCCGGTGGCTCTGGCTGATGGGATGATTGGGATATTAGGGGTAGTAGTCTGGTGGCTCTGGCTGATGGGATGATTGGGATATTTTGGGTAGTAGTCCGGTGGCTCTGGCTGACGGGATGATTGAGATATTAGGGGTAGTAGTCCGGTGGCTCTGGCTGACGGGATGATTGGGATATTAGGGGTAGTAGTCCGGTGGCTCTGGCTGACGGGATGATTGGGAAATTAGGGGTAGTATTCCGGTGGCTCTGGCTGATGGGATGATTGGGATATTAGGGGTAGTAGTCCGGTGGCTCTGGCTGACGGGATGATTGGGATATTAGGGGTAGTAGTCCGGTGGCTCTGGCTGACGGGATGATTGAGATATTAGGGGTAGTAGTCCGGTGGCTCTGGCTGATGGGATGATTGGGATATTAGGGGTAGTATGCCGGTGGCTCTGGCTGACGGGATGATTGGGATATTAGGGGTAGTAGGCCGGTGGCTCTGGCTGATGGGATGATTGGGATATTAGGGGTAGTAGTCCGGTGGCTCTGGCTGATGGGATGATTGAGATATTAGGGGTAGTATGCCGGTGGCTCTGGCTGATGGGATGATTGGGATATTAGGGGTAGTAGTCCGGTGGCTCTGGCTGATGGGATGATTGAGATATTAGGGGTAGTATGCCGGTGGCTCTGGCTGATGGGATGATTGGGATATTAGGGGTAGTAGTCCGGTGGCTCTGGCTGATGGGATGATTGAGATATTAGGGGTAGTATGCCGGTGGCTCTGGCTGATGGGATGATTGGGATATTAGGGGTAGTAGTCCGGTGGCTCTGGCTGATGGGATGATTGAGATATTAGGGGTAGTATGCCGGTGGCTCTGGCTGATGGGATGATTGGGATATTAGGGGTAGTAGTCCGGTGGCTCTGGCTGATGGGATGATTGAGATATTAGGGGTAGTATGCCGGTGGCTCTGGCTGATGGGATGATTGGGATATTAGGGGTAGTAGTCTGGTGGCTCTGGCTGATGGGATGATTGAGATATTAGGGGTAGTAGTCCGGTGGCTCTGGCTGATGGGATGATTGAGATATTAGGGGTAGTATGCCGGTGGCTCTGGCTGATGGGATGATTGAGATATTAGGGGTAGTAGTCCGGTGGCTCTGGCTGATGGGATGATTGGGATATTAGGGGTAGTATGCCGGTGGCTCTGGCTGACGGGATGATTGAGATATTAGGGGTAGTATGCCGGTGGCTCTGGCTGACGGGATGATTGGGATATTAGGGGTAGTATGCCGGTGGCTCTGGCTGACGGGATGATTGGGATATTAGGGGTAGTATGCCGGTGGCTCTGGCTGACGGGATGATTGGGATATTAGGGGTAGTATGCCGGTGGCTCTGGCTGACGGGATGATTGAGATATTAGGGGTAGTATGCCGGTGGCTCTGGCTGACGGGATGATTGAGATATTAGGGGTAGTATGCCGGTGGCTCTGGCTGACGGGATGATTGAGATATTAGGGGTAGTAGGCCGGTGGCTCTGGCTGATGGGATGATTGAGATATTAGGGGTAGTATGCCGGTGGCTCTGGCTGACGGGATGATTGAGATATTAGGGGTAGTAGTCCGGTGGCTCTGGCTGATGGGATGATTGGGATATTAGGGGTAGTAGTCCGGTGGCTCTGGCTGACGGGATGATTGGGATATTAGGGGTAGTATGCCGGTGGCTCTGGCTGACGGGATGATTGAGATATTAGGGGTAGTAGTCCGGTGGCTCTGGCTGATGGGATGATTGGGATATTAGGGGTAGTAGTCCGGTGGCTCTGGCTGACGGGATGATTGGCATATTAGGGGTAGTATGCCGGTGGCTCTGGCTGACGGGATGATTGGGATATTAGGGGTAGTATGCCGGTGGCTCTGGCTGACGGGATGATTGAGATATTAGGGGTAGTAGTCCGGTGGCTCTGGCTGACGGGATGATTGGGATATTAGGGGTAGTATGCCGGTGGCTCTGGCTGATGGGATGATTGGGATATTAGGGGTAGTAGTCCGGTGGCTCTGGCTGACGGGATGATTGGGATATTAGGGGTAGTATGCCGGTGGCTCTGGCTGACGGGATGATTGAGATATTAGGGGTAGTATTCCGGTGGCTCTGGCTGATGGGATGATTGAGATATTAGGGGTAGTAGCCCGGTGGCTCTGGCTGATGGGATGATTGGGATATTAGGGGTAGTAGTCCGGTGGCTCTGGCTGACGGGATGATTGAGATATTAGGGGTAGCATGCCGGTGGCTCTGGCTGACGGGATGATTGGGATATTAGGGGTAGTATTCCGGTGGCTCTGGCTGACGGGATGATTGGGATATTAGGGGTAGTATTCCGGTGGCTCTGGCTGACGGGATGATTGAGATATTAGGGGTAGTATTCCGGTGGCTCTGGCTGACGGGATGATTGAGATATTAGGGGTAGTAGTCCGGTGGCTCTGGCTGATGGGATGATTGAGATATTAGGGGTAGTATTCCGGTGGCTCTGGCTGATGGGATGATTGGGATATTAGGGGTAGTATGCCGGTGGCTCTGGCTGACGGGATGATGTGAGATATTAGGGGTAGTAGTCCGGTGGCTCTGGCTGATGGGATGATTGAGATATTAGGGGTAGTAGTCCGGTGGCTCTGGCTGATGGGATGATTGGGATATTAGGGGTAGTATGCCGGTGGCTCTGGCTGATGGGATGATTGGGATATTAGGGGTAGTATGCCGGTGGCTCTGGCTGATGGGATGATTGGGATATTAGGGGTAGTATGCCGGTGGCTCTGGCTGATGGGATGATTGAGATATTAGGGGTAGTAGTCCGGTGGCTCTGGCTCATGGGATGATTGAGATATTAGGGGTAGTATGCCGGTGGCTCTGGCTGATGGGATGATTGGGATATTAGGGGTAGTAGTCTGGTGGCTCTGGCTGATGGGATGATTGGGATATTTTGGGTAGTAGTCCGGTGGCTCTGGCTGACGGGATGATTGAGATATTAGGGGTAGTAGTCCGGTGGCTCTGGCTGACGGGATGATTGGGATATTAGGGGTAGTAGTCCGGTGGCTCTGGCTGACGGGATGATTGGGAAATTAGGGGTAGTATTCCGGTGGCTCTGGCTGATGGGATGATTGGGATATTAGGGGTAGTAGTCCGGTGGCTCTGGCTGACGGGATGATTGGGATATTAGGGGTAGTAGTCCGGTGGCTCTGGCTGACGGGATGATTGAGATATTAGGGGTAGTAGTCCGGTGGCTCTGGCTGATGGGATGATTGGGATATTAGGGGTAGTATGCCGGTGGCTCTGGCTGACGGGATGATTGGGATATTAGGGGTAGTAGGCCGGTGGCTCTGGCTGATGGGATGATTGGGATATTAGGGGTAGTAGTCCGGTGGCTCTGGCTGATGGGATGATTGAGATATTAGGGGTAGTATGCCGGTGGCTCTGGCTGATGGGATGATTGGGATATTAGGGGTAGTAGTCCGGTGGCTCTGGCTGATGGGATGATTGAGATATTAGGGGTAGTATGCCGGTGGCTCTGGCTGATGGGATGATTGGGATATTAGGGGTAGTAGTCCGGTGGCTCTGGCTGATGGGATGATTGAGATATTAGGGGTAGTATGCCGGTGGCTCTGGCTGATGGGATGATTGGGATATTAGGGGTAGTAGTCCGGTGGCTCTGGCTGATGGGATGATTGAGATATTAGGGGTAGTATGCCGGTGGCTCTGGCTGATGGGATGATTGGGATATTAGGGGTAGTAGTCCGGTGGCTCTGGCTGATGGGATGATTGAGATATTAGGGGTAGTATGCCGGTGGCTCTGGCTGATGGGATGATTGGGATATTAGGGGTAGTAGTCTGGTGGCTCTGGCTGATGGGATGATTGAGATATTAGGGGTAGTAGTCCGGTGGCTCTGGCTGATGGGATGATTGAGATATTAGGGGTAGTATGCCGGTGGCTCTGGCTGATGGGATGATTGAGATATTAGGGGTAGTAGTCCGGTGGCTCTGGCTGATGGGATGATTGGGATATTAGGGGTAGTATGCCGGTGGCTCTGGCTGACGGGATGATTGAGATATTAGGGGTAGTATGCCGGTGGCTCTGGCTGACGGGATGATTGGGATATTAGGGGTAGTATGCCGGTGGCTCTGGCTGACGGGATGATTGGGATATTAGGGGTAGTATGCCGGTGGCTCTGGCTGACGGGATGATTGGGATATTAGGGGTAGTATGCCGGTGGCTCTGGCTGACGGGATGATTGAGATATTAGGGGTAGTATGCCGGTGGCTCTGGCTGACGGGATGATTGAGATATTAGGGGTAGTATGCCGGTGGCTCTGGCTGACGGGATGATTGAGATATTAGGGGTAGTAGGCCGGTGGCTCTGGCTGATGGGATGATTGAGATATTAGGGGTAGTATGCCGGTGGCTCTGGCTGACGGGATGATTGAGATATTAGGGGTAGTAGTCCGGTGGCTCTGGCTGATGGGATGATTGGGATATTAGGGGTAGTAGTCCGGTGGCTCTGGCTGACGGGATGATTGGGATATTAGGGGTAGTATGCCGGTGGCTCTGGCTGACGGGATGATTGAGATATTAGGGGTAGTAGTCCGGTGGCTCTGGCTGATGGGATGATTGGGATATTAGGGGTAGTAGTCCGGTGGCTCTGGCTGACGGGATGATTGGCATATTAGGGGTAGTATGCCGGTGGCTCTGGCTGACGGGATGATTGGGATATTAGGGGTAGTATGCCGGTGGCTCTGGCTGACGGGATGATTGAGATATTAGGGGTAGTAGTCCGGTGGCTCTGGCTGACGGGATGATTGGGATATTAGGGGTAGTATGCCGGTGGCTCTGGCTGATGGGATGATTGGGATATTAGGGGTAGTAGTCCGGTGGCTCTGGCTGACGGGATGATTGGGATATTAGGGGTAGTATGCCGGTGGCTCTGGCTGACGGGATGATTGAGATATTAGGGGTAGTATTCCGGTGGCTCTGGCTGATGGGATGATTGAGATATTAGGGGTAGTAGCCCGGTGGCTCTGGCTGATGGGATGATTGGGATATTAGGGGTAGTAGTCCGGTGGCTCTGGCTGACGGGATGATTGAGATATTAGGGGTAGCATGCCGGTGGCTCTGGCTGACGGGATGATTGGGATATTAGGGGTAGTATTCCGGTGGCTCTGGCTGACGGGATGATTGGGATATTAGGGGTAGTATTCCGGTGGCTCTGGCTGACGGGATGATTGAGATATTAGGGGTAGTATTCCGGTGGCTCTGGCTGACGGGATGATTGAGATATTAGGGGTAGTAGTCCGGTGGCTCTGGCTGATGGGATGATTGAGATATTAGGGGTAGTATTCCGGTGGCTCTGGCTGATGGGATGATTGGGATATTAGGGGTAGTATGCCGGTGGCTCTGGCTGACGGGATGATGTGAGATATTAGGGGTAGTAGTCCGGTGGCTCTGGCTGATGGGATGATTGGGATATTAGGGGTAGTAGTCCGGTGGCTCTGGCTGATGGGATGATTGGGATATTAGGGGTAGTATGCCGGTGGCTCTGGCTGACGGGATGATGTGAGATATTAGGGGTAGTAGTCCGGTGGCTCTGGCTGATGGGATGATTGGGATATTAGGGGTAGTAGTCCGGTGGCTCTGGCTGATGGGATGATTGGGATATTAGGGGTAGTATGCCGGTGGCTCTGGCTGACGGGATGATTGAGATATTAGGGGTAGCATGCCGGTGGCTCTGTCTGATGGGATGATTGGGATATTAGGGGTGATAGGCCGGTGGCTCTGGCTGAAGGGATGATTGAGATATTAGGGGTAGTAGTCCGGTGGCTCTGGCTGACGGGATGATTGGGATATTAGGGGTAGTAGTCCGGTGGCTCTGGCTGACGGGATGATTGGGATATTAGGGGTAGTAGTCCGGTGGCTCTGGCTGATGGGATGATTTGGATATTAGGGGTAGTAGGCCGGTGGCTCTGGCTGACGGGATGATTGGGATATTAGGGGTAGTAGTCCGGTGGCTCTGGCTGATGGGATGATTTGGATATTAGGGGTAGTCGGCCGGTGGCTCTGGCTGAAGGGATGATTGAGATATTAGGGGTAGTATGCCGGTGGCTCTGGCTGATGGGATGATTGGGATATTAGGGGTAGTAGTCCGGTGGCTCTGGCTGACGGGATGATTGGGATATTAGGGGTAGTAGTCCGGTGGCTCTGGCTGATGGGATGATTTGGTTATTAGGGGTAGTAGGCCGGTGGCTCTGGCTGATGGGATGATTTGGATATTAGGGGTAGTAGTCCGGTGGCTCTGGCTGATGGGATGATTTGGATATTAGGGGTAGTAGGCCGGTGGCTCTGGCTGACGGGATGATTGGGATATTAGGGGTAGTAGTCCGGTGGCTCTGGCTGATGGGATGATTTGGATATTAGGGGTAGTAGTCCGGTGGCTCTGGCTGATGGGATGATTTGGATATTAGGGGTAGTAGTCCGGTGGCTCTGGCTGATGGGATGATTTGGATATTAGGGGTAGTAGGCCGGTGGCTCTGGCTGACGGGATGATTGGGATATTAGGGGTAGTAGTCTGGTGGCTCTGGCTGACGGGATGATTGGGATATTAGGGGTAGTAGTCCGGTGGCTCTGGCTGACGGGATGATTGGGATATTAAGGGTAGTAGTCTGGTGGCTCTGGCTGATGGGATGATTGGGATATTAGGGGTAGTAGTCCGGTGGCTCTGGCTGATGGGATGATTGAGATATTAGGGGTAGTATGCCGGTGGCTCTGGCTGATGGGATGATTGAGATATTAGGGGTAGTATGCCGGTGGCTCTGGCTGACGGGATGATTGAGATATTAGGGGTAGTAGTCCGGTGGCTCTGGCTGATGGGATGATTGGGATATTAGGGGTAGTAGTCCGGTGGCTCTGGCTGACGGGATGATTGGGATATTAGGGGTAGTATGCCGGTGGCTCTGGCTGACGGGATGATTGAGATATTAGGGGTAGTAGTCCGGTGGCTCTGGCTGACGGGATGATTGGGATATTAGGGGTAGTATGCCGGTGGCTCTGGCTGATGGGATGATTGAGATATTAGGGGTAGTATGCCGGTGGCTCTGGCTGACGGGATGATTGAGATATTAGGGGTAGTAGTCCGGTGGCTCTGGCTGACGGGATGATTGGGATATTAGGGGTAGTATGCCGGTGGCTCTGGCTGACGGGATGATTGAGATATTAGGGGTAGTAGTCCGGTGGCTCTGGCTGATGGGATGATTGGGATATTAGGGGTAGTAGTCCGGTGGCTCTGGCTGACGGGATGATTGGGATATTAGGGGTAGTAGTCCGGTGGCTCTGGCTGACGGGATGATTGGGATATTAGGGGTAGTATGCCGGTGGCTCTGGCTGACGGGATGATTGAGATATTAGGGGTAGTAGTCCGGTGGCTCTGGCTGATGGGATGATTGGGATATTAGGGGTAGTAGTCTGGTAACTCTGGCTGACGGGATGATTGAGATATTAGGGGTAGTATGCCGGTGGCTCTGGCTGATGGGATGATTGAGATATTAGGGGTAGTAGTCTGGTAGCTCTGGCTGACGGGATGATTGAGATATTAGGGGTGGTATGCCGGTGGCTCTGGCTGATGGGATGATTGAGATATTAGGGGTAGTAGTCCGGTGGCTCTGGCTGACGGGATGATTGGGATATTAGGGGTAGTATTCCGGTGGCTCTGGCTGATGGGATGATTGAGATATTAGGGGTAGTAGTCCGGTGGCTCTGGCTGACGGGATGATTGAGATATTAGGGGTAGTAGTCCGGTGGCTCTGGCTGACGGGATGATTGGGATATTAGGGGTAGTAGTCCGGTGGCTCTGGCTGACGGGATGATTGAGATATTAGGGGTAGTAGTCCGGTGGCTCTGGCTGACGGGATGATTGAGATATTAGGGGTAGTAGTCCGGTGGCTCTGGCTGACGGGATGATTGAGATATTAGGGGTAGTAGTCCGGTGGCTCTGGCTGATGGGATGATTGGGATATTAGGGGTAGTAGTCTGGTAGCTCTGGCTGACGGGATGATTGAGATATTAGGGGTAGTATGCCGGTGGCTCTGGCTGATGGGATGATTGAGATATTAGGGGTAGTAGTCCGGTGGCTCTGGCTGACGGGATGATTGGGATATTAGGGGTAGTATTCCGGTGGCTCTGGCTGATGGGATGATTGAGATATTAGGGGTAGTAGTCCGGTGGCTCTGGCTGACGGGATGATTGAGATATTAGGGGTAGTAGTCCGGTGGCTCTGGCTGACGGGATGATTGGGATATTAGGGGTAGTATTCCGGTGGCTCTGGCTGATGGGATGATTGAGATATTAGGGGTAGTAGTCCGGTGGCTCTGGCTGACGGGATGATTGGGATATTAGGGGTAGTATTCCGGTGGCTCTGGCTGATGGGATGATTGAGATATTAGGGGTAGTAGTCCGGTGGCTCTGGCTGACGGGATGATTGAGATATTAGGGGTAGTAGTCCGGTGGCTCTGGCTGACGGGATGATTGGGATATTAGGGGTAGTATTCCGGTGGCTCTGGCTGATGGGATGATTGAGATATTAGGGGTAGTAGTCCGGTGGCTCTGGCTGACGGGATGATTGGGATATTAGGGGTAGTATTCCGGTGGCTCTGGCTGATGGGATGATTGAGATATTAGGGGTAGTAGTCCGGTGGCTCTGGCTGACGGGATGATTGGGATATTAGGGGTAGTAGGCCGGTGGCTCTGGCTGACGGGATGATTGAGATATTAGGGGTAGTATTCCGGTGGCTCTGGCTGATGGGATGATTGAGATATTAGGGGTAGTAGTCCGGTGGCTCTGGCTGACGGGATGATTGAGATATTAGGGGTAGTATGCCGGTGGCTCTGGCTGATGGGATGATTGAGATATTAGGGGTGATAGGCCGGTGGCTCTGGCTGAAGGGATGATTGAGATATTAGGGGTAGTAGTCCGGTGGCTCTGGCTGATGGGATGATTTGGATATTAGGGGTAGTAGGCCGGTGGCTCTGGCTGACGGGATGATTGGGATATTAGGGGTAGTAGTCCGGTGGCTCTGGCTGATGGGATGATTTGGATATTAGGGGTAGTCGGCCGGTGGCTCTGGCTGAAGGGATGATTGAGATATTAGGGGTAGTAGTCCGGTGGCTCTGGCTGATGGGATGATTTGGATATTAGGGGTAGTAGGCCGGTGGCTCTGGCTGATGGGATGATTTGGATATTAGGGGTAGTAGTCCGGTGGCTCTGGCTGATGGGATGATTTGGATATTAGGGGTAGTAGGCCGGTGGCTCTGGCTGACGGGATGATTGGGATATTAGGGGTAGTAGTCCGGTGGCTCTGGCTGATGGGATGATTTGGATATTAGGGGTAGTAGTCCGGTGGCTCTGGCTGATGGGATGATTTGGATATTAGGGGTAGTAGTCCGGTGGCTCTGGCTGATGGGATGATTTGGATATTAGGGGTAGTAGTCCGGTGGCTCTGGCTGACGGGATGATTGGGATATTAGGGGTAGTAGTCCGGTGGCTCTGGCTGATGGGATGATTTGGATATTAGGGGTAGTAGGCCGGTGGCTCTGGCTGATGGGATGATTTGGATATTAGGGGTAGTAGTCCGGTGGCTCTGGCTGATGGGATGATTTGGATATTAGGGGTAGTAGGCCGGTGGCTCTGGCTGACGGGATGATTGGGATATTAGGGGTAGTAGTCCGGTGGCTCTGGCTGATGGGATGATTTGGATATTAGGGGTAGTAGTCCGGTGGCTCTGGCTGATGGGATGATTTGGATATTAGGGGTAGTAGTCCGGTGGCTCTGGCTGATGGGATGATTTGAATATTAGGGGTAGTAGGCCGGTGGCTCTGGCTGACGGGATGATTGGGATATTAGGGGTAGTAGTCCGGTGGCTCTGGCTGACGGGATGATTGGGATATTAGGGGTAGTAGTCCGGTGGCTCTGGCTGATGGGATGATTGCGATATTAGGGGTAGTAGTCTGGTGGCTCTGGCTGATGGGATGATTTGGATATTAGGGGTAGTAGTCCGGTGGCTCTGGCTGATGGGATGATTGAGATATTAGGGGTAGTATTCCGGTGGCTCTGGCTGATGGGATGATTGGGATATTAGGGGTAGTAGTCCGGTGGCTCTGGCTGACGGGATGATTGGGATATTAGGGGTAGTAGTCTGGTGGCTCTGGCTGATGGGATGATTGAGATATTAGGGGTAGTATTCCGGTGGCTCTGGCTGATGGGATGATTGAGATATTAGGGGTAGTAGTCCGGTGGCTCTGGCTGATGGGATGATTGAGATATTAGGGGTAGTAGTCCGGTGGCTCTGGCTGATGGGATGATTGAGATATTAGGGGTAGTATTCCGGTGGCTCTGGCTGATGGGATGATTGAGATATTAGGGGTAGTAGTCCGGTGGCTCTGGCTGACGGGATGATTGGGATATTAGGGGTAGTATGCCTGTGGCTCTGGCTGACGGGATGATTGGGATATTAGGGGTAGTAGTCTGGTGGCTCTGGCTGATGGGATGATGTGGGATATTAGGGGTAGTAGTCCGGTGGCTCTGGCTGATGGGATGATTGGGATATTAGGGGTAGTAGTCCGGTGGCTCTGACTGACGGGATGATGTGGGATATTAGGGGTAGTAGTCTGGTGGCTCTGGCTGATGGGATGATGTGGGATATTAGGGGTAGTAATCCGGTGGCTCTGACTGACGGGATGATGTGGGATATTAGGGGTAGTAGTCCGGTGGCTCTGGCTGATGGGATGATTGGGATATTAGGGGTAGTAGTCCGGTGGCTCTGGCTGATGGGATGATTGGGATATTAGGGGTAGTAGTCCGGTGGCTCTGGCTGACAGTATAATGTGTGATATTAGGGGTAGTAGTCCGGTGGCTCTGGCTGACGGGATGATTGGGATATTAGGGGTAGTAGTCCGGTGGCTCTGGCTGATGGGATGATTGAGATATTAGGGGTAGTAGTCTGGTGGCTCTGGCTGATGGGATGATTGGGATATTAGGGGTAGTAGTCCGGTGGCTCTGGCTGATGGGATGATTGGGATATTAGGGGTAGTAGTCCGGTGACTCTGGCTGATGGGATGATTGGGATATTAGGGGTAGTAGTCTGGTGGCTCTGGCTGATGGGATGATTGGGATATTAGGGGTAGTATTCCGGTGGCTCTGGCTGATGGGATGATTGGGATATTAGGGGTAGTAGTCTGGTGGCTCTGGCTGATGGGATGATGTGGGATATTAGGGGTAGTAGTCCGGTGGCTCTGGCTGATGGGATGGTTGGGATATTAGGGGTAGTAGTCCGGTGGCTCTGGCTGATGGGATGATTGGGATATTAGGGATAGTAGTCCGGTGACTCTGACGAGATGATGTGGGATATTAGGGGTAGTAGTCCGGTGGCTCTGACTGACGGGATGATTGGGATATTAGGAGTAGTAGTCTGTTGGCTCTGGCTGATGGGATGATTGGGATATTAGGGATAGTAGTCCGGTGACTCTGGTTTATGAAATGATTGGGATATTAGGGGTAGTAGTCCGGTGGCTCTGGCTGACAGTATAATGTGTGATATTAGGGGTAGTAGTCCGGTGGCTCTGGCTGATGGGATGATTGAGATATTAGGGGTAGTAGTCTGGTAGCTCTGGCTGACGGGATGATTGGGATATTTTGGGTAGTAGTCCGGTGGCTCTGGCTGACGGGATGATTGGGATATTAGGGGTAGTAGTCCGGTGGCTATGGCTGATGGGATGATTGGGATATTAGGGGTAGTAGTCCGGTGGCTCTGGCTGATGGGATGATTGGGATATTAGGGGTAGTAGGCCGGTGGCTCTGGCTGACGGGATGATTGGGATATTAGGGGTAGTAGTCCGGTGGCTCTGGCTGATGGGATGATTGAGATATTAGGGGTAGTAGTCCGGTGGCTCTGGCTGATGGGATGATTGGGATATTAGGGGTAGTAGTCCGGTGGCTCTGGCTGATGGGATGATTGAGATATTAGGGGTAGTAGGCCGGTGGCTCTGGCTGATGGGATGATTGAGATATTAGGGGTAGTAGTCCGGTGGCTCTGGCTGATGGGATGATTGGGATATTAGGGGTAGTAGTCCGGTGGCTCTGGCTGATGGGATGATTGGGATATTAGGGGCAGTAGTCCGGTGGCTCTGGCTGACGGGATGATTGGGATATTAGGGGCAGTAGTCCGGTGGCTCTGGCTGACGGGATGATTGAGATATTAGGGGTAGTAGTCCGGTGTCTCTGGCTGAAGGGATAATTGGGATATTAGGGGTAGTAGTCCGGTGGCTCTGGCTGATGGGATGATTGAGATATTAGGGGTAGTAGTCTGGTGGCTCTGGCTGATGGGATGATTGGGATATTAGGGGTAGGAGGCCGGTGGCTCTGGCTGATGGGATGATTGAGATATTAGGGGTAGTAGGCCGGTGGCTCTGGCTGATGGGATGATTGTGATATTTTGGGTAGTAGTCCGGTGGCTCTGGCTGATGGGATGATTGAGATATTAGGGGTAGTAGGCCGGTGGCTCTGGCTGACGGGATGATTGAGATATTAGGGGTAGTAGTCCGTTGGCTCTGGCTGATGGGATGATTGGGATATTAGGGGTAGTATGCCGGTGGCTCTGGCTGATGGGATGATTGAGATATTAGGGGTAGTATTCCGGTGGCTCTGGCTGATGGGATGATTGAGATATTAGGGGTAGTATGCCGGTGGCTCTGGCTGACGGGATGATTGAGATATTAGGGGTAGTAGTCCGGTGGCTCTGGCTGATGGGATGATTGAGATATTAGGGGTAGTAGGCCGGTGGCTCTGGCTGACGGGATGATTGAAATATTAGGGGTAGTATGCCGGTGGCTCTGGCTGATGGGATGATTGGGATATTAGGGGTAGTATTCCGGTGGCTCTGGCTGATGGGATGATTGGGATATTAGGGGTAGTATTCCGGTGGCTCTGGCTGACGGGATGATTGAGATATTAGGGGTAGTAGTCCGGTGGCTCTGGCTGACGGGATGATTGAGATATTAGGGGTAGTAGTCCGGTGGCTCTGGCTGATGGGATGATTGGGATATTAGGGGTAGTATTCCGGTGGCTCTGGCTGATGGGATGATTGGGATATTAGGGGTAGTATTCCGGTGGCTCTGGCTGATGGGATGATTGGGATATTAGGGGTAGTATGCCGGTGGCTCTGGCTGACGGGATGATTGAGATATTAGGGGTAGTAGTCCGGTGGCTCTGGCTGATGGGATGATTGAGATATTAGGGGTAGTAGTCCGGTGGCTCTGGCTGATGGGATGATTGAGATATTAGGGGTAGTAGTCCGGTGGCTCTGGCTGATGGGATGATTGGGATATTAGGGGTAGTAGTCTGGTGGCTCTGGCTGATGGGATGATTGGGATATTTTGGGTAGTAGTCCGGTGGCTCTGGCTGATGGGATGATTGAGATATTAGGGGTAGTAGTCCGGTGGCTCTGGCTGACGGGATGATTGAGATATTAGGGGTAGTATTCCGGTGGCTCTGGCTGACGGGATGATTGAGATATTAGGGGTAGTATGCCGGTGGCTCTGGCTGACGGGATGATTGAGATATTAGGGGTAGTATGCCGGTGGCTCTGGCTGATGGGATGATTGGGATATTAGGGGTAGTAGTCCGGTGGCTCTGGCTGACGGGATGATTGGGATATTAGAGGTAGTATGCCGGTGGCTCTGGCTGATGGTATGATTGGGATATTAGGGGTGATAGGCCGGTGGCTCTGGCTGATGGGATGATTGGGATATTAGGGGTGATAGGCCGGTGGCTCTGGCTGACGGGATGATTGAGATATTAGGGGTAGTAGTCCGGTGGCTCTGGCTGATGGGATGATTGGGATATTAGGGGTAGTATGCCGGTGGCTCTGGCTGATGGGATGATTGGGATATTAGGGGTGATAGGCCGGTGGCTCTGGCTGATGGGATGATTGGGATATTAGGGGTAGTATGCCGGTGGCTCTGGCTGATGGGATGATTGAGATATTAGGGGTAGTAGTCCGGTGGCTCTGGCTGATGGGATGATTGAGATATTAGGGGTAGTAGTCCGGTGGCTCTGGCTGATGGGATGATTGGGATATTAGGGGTAGTAGTCCGGTGGCTCTGGCTGACGGGATGATTGGGATATTAGGGGTAGTATGCCGGTGGCTCTGGCTGACGGGATGATTGAGATATTAGGGGTAGTATTCCGGTGGCTCTGGCTGATGGGATGATTGGGATATTAGGGGTAGTAGGCCGGTGGCTCTGGCTGAAGGGATGATTGAGATATTAGGGGTAGTATGCCGGTGGCTCTGGCTGATGGGATGATTGGGATATTAGGGGTAGTAGTCCGGTGGCTCTGGCTGATGGGATGATTGGGATATTAGGGGTGATAGGCCGGTGGCTCTGGCTGAAGGGATGATTGAGATATTAGGGGTAGTATGCCGGTGGCTCTGGCTGACGGGATGATTGGGATATTAGGGGTAGTAGTCCGGTGGCTCTGGCTGATGGGATGATTTGGATATTAGGGGTAGTAGGCCGGTGGCTCTGGCTGACGGGATGATTGGGATATTAGGGGTAGTATTCCGGTGGCTCTGGCTGATGGGATGATTGAGATATTAGGGGTAGTATGCCGGTGGCTCTGGCTGATGGGATGATTGGGATATTAGGGGTAGTAGTCCGGTGGCTCTGGCTGACGGGATGATTGGGATATTAGGGGTAGTAGTCCGGTGGCTCTGGCTGATGGGATGATTTGGATATTAGGGGTAGTAGGCCGGTGGCTCTGGCTGATGGGATGATTTGGATATTAGGGGTAGTAGTCCGGTGGCTCTGGCTGATGGGATGATTTGGATATTAGGGGTAGTAGGCCGGTGGCTCTGGCTGACGGGATGATTGGGATATTAGGGGTAGTATGCCGGTGGCTCTGGCTGACGGGATGATTGGGATATTAGGGGTAGTATGCCGGTGGCTCTGGCTGATGGGATGATTCAGATATTAGGGGTAGTAGTCCGGTGGCTCTGGCTGATGGGATGATTGAGATATTAGGGGTAGTAGTCCGGTGGCTCTGGCTGATGGGATGATTGGGATATTAGGGGTAGTAGTCCGGTGGCTCTGGCTGACGGGATGATTGGGATATTAGGGGTAGTATTCCGGTGGCTCTGGCTGATGGGATGATTGAGATATTAGGGGTAGTATTCCGGTGGCTCTGGCTGATGGGATGATTGGGATATTAGGGGTAGTAGTCCGGTGGCTCTGGCTGACGGGATGATTGGGATATTAGGGGTAGTATGCCGGTGGCTCTGGCTGACGGGATGATTGAGATATTAGGGGTAGTATTCCGGTGGCTCTGGCTGATGGGATGATTGAGATATTAGGGGTAGTAGTCTGGTGGCTCTGGCTGACGGGATGATTGGGATATTAGGGGTGATAGGCCGGTGGCTCTGGCTGAAGGGATGATTGAGATATTAGGGGTAGTATGCCGGTGGCTCTGGCTGATGGGATGATTGGGATATTAGGGGTAGTAGTCCGGTGGCTCTGGCTGATGGGATGATTGGGATATTAGGGGTGATAGGCCGGTGGCTCTGGCTGAAGGGATGATTGAGATATTAGGGGTAGTAGTCCGGTGGCTCTGGCTGACGGGATGATTGGGATATTAGGGGTAGTAGTCCGGTGGCTCTGGCTGATGGAATGATTTGGATATTAGGGGTAGTAGGCCGGTGGCTCTGGCTGACGGGATGATTGGGATATTAGGGGTAGTAGTCCGGTGGCTCTGGCTGATGGGATGATTGAGATATTAGGGGTAGTATGCCGGTGGCTCTGGCTGATGGGATGATTGGGATATTAGGGGTAGTAGTCCGGTGGCTCTGGCTGACGGGATGATTGGGATATTAGGGGTAGTAGTCCGGTGGCTCTGGCTGATGGGATGATTTGGATATTAGGGGTAGTAGGCCGGTGGCTCTGGCTGATGGGATGATTTGGATATTAGGGGTAGTAGTCCGGTGGCTCTGGCTGATGGGATGATTTGGATATTAGGGGTAGTAGGCCGGTGGCTCTGGCTGACGGGATGATTGGGATATTAGGGGTAGTAGTCCGGTGGCTCTGGCTGATGGGATGATTTGGATATTAGGGGTAGTAGTCCGGTGGCTCTGGCTGATGGGATGATTTGGATATTAGGGGTAGTAGTCCGGTGGCTCTGGCTGATGGGATGATTTGGATATTAGGGGTAGTAGGCCGGTGGCTCTGGCTGACGGGATGATTGGGATATTAGGGGTAGTAGTCCGGTGGCTCTGGCTGACGGGATGATTGGGATATTAGGGGTAGTAGTCCGGTGGCTCTGGCTGACGGGATGATTGGGATATTAGGGGTAGTAGTCTGGTGGCTCTGGCTGATGGGATGATTGGGATATTAGGGGTAGTAGTCCGGTGGCTCTGGCTGACGGGATGATTGGGATATTAGGGGTAGTATGCCGGTGGCTCTGGCTGATGGGATGATTGGGATATTAGGGGTAGTAATCCGGTGGCTCTTGCTGACGGGATGATTGGGATATTAGGGGTAGTAGTCTGGTGGCTCTGGCTGATGGGATGATTGAGATATTAGGGGTAGTATTCCGGTGGCTCTGGCTGATGGGATGATTGAGATATTAGGGGTAGTAGTCCGGTGGCTCTGGCTGACGGGATGATTGAGATATTAGGGGTAGTAGTCCGGTGGCTCTGGCTGACGGGATGATTGGGATATTAGGGGTAGTATGCCGGTGGCTCTGGCTGACGGGATGATTGAGATATTAGGGGTAGTATTCCGGTGGCTCTGGCTGATGGGATGATTGGGATATTAGGGGTGATAGGCCGGTGGCTCTGGCCGAAGGGATGATTGAGATATTAGGGGTAGTATGCCGGTGGCTCTGGCTGATGGGATGATTGGGATATTAGGGGTAGTAGTCCGGTGGCTCTGGCTGATGGGATGATTGGGATATTAGGGGTGATAGGCCGGTGGCTCTGGCTGAAGGGATGATTGAGATATTAGGGGTAGTAGTCCGGTGGCTCTGGCTGACGGGATGATTGGGATATTAGGGGTAGTAGTCCGGTGGCTCTGGCTGATGGAATGATTTGGATATTAGGGGTAGTAGGCCGGTGGCTCTGGCTGACGGGATGATTGGGATATTAGGGGTAGTAGTCCGGTGGCTCTGGCTGATGGGATGATTGAGATATTAGGGGTAGTATGCCGGTGGCTCTGGCTGATGGGATGATTGGGATATAAGGGGTAGTAGTCCGGTGGCTCTGGCTGACGGGATGATTGGGATATTAGGGGTAGTAGTCCGGTGGCTCTGGCTGATGGGATGATTTGGATATTAGGGGTAGTAGGCCGGTGGCTCTGGCTGATGGGATGATTTGGATATTAGGGGTAGTAGTCCGGTGGCTCTGGCTGATGGGATGATTTGGATATTAGGGGTAGTAGGCCGGTGGCTCTGGCTGACGGGATGATTGGGATATTAGGGGTAGTAGTCCGGTGGCTCTGGCTGATGGGATGATTTGGATATTAGGGGTAGTAGTCCGGTGGCTCTGGCTGATGGGATGATTTGGATATTAGGGGTAGTAGTCCGGTGGCTCTGGCTGATGGGATGATTTGGATATTAGGGGTAGTAGGCCGGTGGCTCTGGCTGACGGGATGATTGGGATATTAGGGGTAGTAGTCCGGTGGCTCTGGCTGACGGGATGATTGGGATATTAGGGGTAGTAGTCCGGTGGCTCTGGCTGACGGGATGATTGGGATATTAGGGGTAGTAGTCTGGTGGCTCTGGCTGATGGGATGATTGGGATATTAGGGGTAGTAGTCCGGTGGCTCTGGCTGACGGGATGATTGGGATATTAGGGGTAGTATGCCGGTGGCTCTGGCTGATGGGATGATTGGGATATTAGGGGTAGTAATCCGGTGGCTCTTGCTGACGGGATGATTGGGATATTAGGGGTAGTAGTCTGGTGGCTCTGGCTGATGGGATGATTGAGATATTAGGGGTAGTATTCCGGTGGCTCTGGCTGATGGGATGATTGAGATATTAGGGGTAGTAGTCCGGTGGCTCTGGCTGATGGGATGATTGAGATATTAGGGGTAGTAGTCCGGTGGCTCTGGCTGATGGGATGATTGAGATATTAGGGGTAGTATTCCGGTGGCTCTGGCTGATGGGATGATTGAGATATTAGGGGTAGTAGTCCGGTGGCTCTGGCTGACGGGATGATTGGGATATTAGGGGTAGTATGCCGGTGGCTCTGGCTGACGGGATGATTGAGATATTAGGGGTAGTAGTCCGTTGGCTCTGGCTGATGGGATGATTGGGATATTAGGGGTAGTATTCCGGTGGCTCTGGCTGATGGGATGATTGAGATATTAGGGGTAGTATGCCGGTGGCTCTGGCTGACGGGATGATTGAGATATTAGGGGTAGTAGTCCGGTGGCTCTGGCTGATGGGATGATTGAGATATTAGGGGTAGTAGGCCGGTGGCTCTGGCTGACGGGATGATTGAGATATTAGGGGTAGTAGTCCGGTGGCTCTGGCTGATGGGATGATTGGGATATTAGGGGTAGTATTCCGGTGGCTCTGGCTGATGGGATGATTGGGATATTAGGGGTAGTATGCCGGTGGCTCTGGCTGACGGGATGATTGAGATATTAGGGGTAGTAGTCCGGTGGCTCTGGCTGATGGGATGATTGGGATATTAGGGGTAGTATGCCGGTGGCTCTGGCTGACGGGATGATTGAGATATTAGGGGTAGTAGTCCGGTGGCTCTGGCTGATGGGATGATTGAGATATTAGGGGTAGTAGTCCGGTGGCTCTGGCTGATGGGATGATTGAGATATTAGGGGTAGTAGTCCGGTGGCTCTGGCTGATGGGATGATTGAGATATTAGGGGTAGTATTCCGGTGGCTCTGGCTGATGGGATGATTGAGATATTAGGGGTAGTAGTCCGGTGGCTCTGGCTGACGGGATGATTGGGATATTAGGGGTAGTATGCCGGTGGCTCTGGCTGACGGGATGATTGAGATATTAGGGGTAGTAGTCCGTTGGCTCTGGCTGATGGGATGATTGGGATATTAGGGGTAGTATTCCGGTGGCTCTGGCTGATGGGATGATTGAGATATTAGGGGTAGTATGCCGGTGGCTCTGGCTGACGGGATGATTGAGATATTAGGGGTAGTAGTCCGGTGGCTCTGGCTGATGGGATGATTGAGATATTAGGGGTAGTAGGCCGGTGGCTCTGGCTGACGGGATGATTGAGATATTAGGGGTAGTAGTCCGGTGGCTCTGGCTGATGGGATGATTGGGATATTAGGGGTAGTATTCCGGTGGCTCTGGCTGATGGGATGATTGGGATATTAGGGGTAGTAGTCCGGTGGCTCTGGCTGATGGGATGATTGGGATATTAGGGGTAGTATGCCGGTGGCTCTGGCTGACGGGATGATTGAGATATTAGGGGTAGTAGTCCGGTGGCTCTGGCTGATGGGATGATTGGGATATTAGGGGTAGTAGTCCGGTGGCTCTGGCTGATGGGATGATTGGGATATTAGGGGTAGTATGCCGGTGGCTCTGGCTGACGGGATGATTGAGATATTAGGGGTAGTAGTCCGGTGGCTCTGGCTGATGGGATGATTGAGATATTAGGGGTAGTAGTCCGGTGGCTCTGGCTGATGGGATGATTGAGATATTAGGGGTAGTAGTCCGGTGGCTCTGGCTGATGGGATGATTGGGATATTAGGGGTAGTAGTCTGGTGGCTCTGGCTGATGGGATGATTGGGATATTTTGGGTAGTAGTCCGGTGGCTCTGGCTGATGGGATGATTGAGATATTAGGGGTAGTAGTCCGGTGGCTCTGGCTGACGGGATGATTGGGATATTAGGGGTAGTAGTCCGGTGGCTCTGGCTGACGGGATGATTGGGATATTAGGGGTAGTATGCCGGTGGCTCTGGCTGACGGGATGATTGAGATATTAGGGGTAGTAGTCCGGTGGCTCTGGCTGACGGGATGATTGAGATATTAGGGGTAGTAGTCCGGTGGCTCTGGCTGATGGGATGATTGAGATATTAGGGGTAGTAGTCCGGTGGCTCTGGCTGACGGGATGATTGGGATATTAGAGGTAGTAGTCCGGTGGCTCTGGCTGATGGGATGATTGAGATATTAGGGGTAGTAGTCCGGTGGCTCTGGCTGACGGGATGATTGGGATATTAGAGGTAGTAGTCCGGTGGCTCTGGCTGACGGGATGATTGGGATATTAGGGGTGATAGGCCGGTGGCTCTGGCTGATGGGATGATTGGGATATTAGGGGTAGTATGCCGGTGGCTCTGGCTGAAGGGATGATTGAGATATTAGGGGTAGTAGTCCGGTGGCTCTGGCTGATGGGATGATTGGGATATTAGGGGTAGTAGGCCGGTGGCTCTGGCTGACGGGATGATTGAGATATTAGGGGTAGTAGTCCGGTGGCTCTGGCTGATGGGATGATTGGGATATTAGGGGTAGTATGCCGGTGGCTCTGGCTGATGGGATGATTGGGATATTAGGGGTAGTATGCCGGTGGCTCTGGCTGACGGGATGATTGAGATATTAGGGGTAGTAGTCCGGTGGCTCTGGCTGAAGGGATGATTGGGATATTAGGGGTAGTAGTCCGGAGGCTCTGGCTGATGGGATGATTGAGATATTAGGGGTAGTAGTCCGGTGGCTCTGGCTGATGGGATGATTGAGATATTAGGGGTAGTAGTCCGGTGGCTCTGGCTGATGGGATGATTGGGATATTAGGGGTAGTAGTCCGGTGGCTCTGGCTGATGGGATGATTGAGATATTAGGGGTAGTAGTCCGGTGGCTCTGGCTGATGGGATGATTGGGATATTAGGGGTAGTAGTCCGGTGGCTCTGGCTGACGGGATGATTGGGATATTAGGGGTGATAGGCCGGTGGCTCTGGCTGAAGGGATGATTGAGATATTAGGGGTAGTAGTCCGGTGGCTCTGGCTGACGGGATGATTGAGATATTAGGGGTAGTATTCCGGTGGCTCTGGCTGATGGGATGATTGAGATATTAGGGGTAGTAGTCCGGTGGCTCTGGCTGACGGGATGATTGGGATATTAGGGGTAGTATGCCGGTGGCTCTGGCTGACGGGATGATTGAGATATTAGGGGTAGTATTCCGGTGGCTCTGGCTGATGGGATGATTGAGATATTAGGGGTAGTAGTCCGGTGGCTCTGGCTGACGGGATGATTGAGATATTAGGGGTAGTAGTCCGGTGGCTCTGGCTGACGGGATGATTGGGATATTAGGGGTAGTATGCCGGTGGCTCTGGCTGACGGGATGATTGAGATATTAGGGGTAGTATGCCGGTGGCTCTGGCTGACGGGATGATTGGGATATTAGGGGTAGTATGCCGGTGGCTCTGGCTGATGGGATGATTGGGATATTAGGGGTAGTAGTCCGGTGGCTCTGGCTGACGGGATGATTGGGATATTAGGGGTAGTAGTCCGGTGGCTCTGGCTGATGGGATGATTTGGATATTAGGGGTAGTAGGCCGGTGGCTCTGGCTGACGGGATGATTGGGATATTAGGGGTAGTAGTCCGGTGGCTCTGGCTGATGGGATGATTTGGATATTAGGGGTAGTCGGCCGGTGGCTCTGGCTGAAGGGATGATTGAGATATTAGGGGTAGTATGCCGGTGGCTCTGGCTGATGGGATGATTGGGATATTAGGGGTAGTAGTCCGGTGGCTCTGGCTGACGGGATGATTGGGATATTAGGGGTAGTAGGCCGGTGGCTCTGGCTGATGGGATGATTTGGATATTAGGGGTAGTAGTCCGGTGGCTCTGGCTGACGGGATGATTGAGATATTAGGGGTAGTAGTCCGGTGGCTCTGGCTGACGGGATGATTGGGATATTAGGGGTAGTAGTCCGGTGGCTCTGGCTGACGGGATGATTGGGATATTAGGGGTAGTAGTCCGGTGGCTCTGGCTGACGGGATGATTGGGATATTAGGGGTAGTAGTCCGGTGGCTCTGGCTGATGGGATGATTTGGATATTAGGGGTAGTAGGCCGGTGGCTCTGGCTGATGGGATGATTTGGATATTAGGGGTAGTAGTCCGGTGGCTCTGGCTGATGGGATGATTTGGATATTAGGGGTAGTAGGCCGGTGGCTCTGGCTGACGGGATGATTGGGATATTAGGGGTAGTAGTCCGGTGGCTCTGGCTGACGGGATGATTGGGATATTAGGGGTAGTAGTCCGGTGGCTCCGGCTGACGGGATGATTGGGATATTAGGGGTAGTAGTCTGGTGGCTCTGGCTGACGGGATGATTGGGATATTAGGGGTAGTAGTCTGGTGGCTCTGGCTGATGGGATGATTGGGATATTAGGGGTAGTAGGCCGGTGGCTCTGGCTGACGGGATGATTGGGATATTAGGGGTAGTAGTCCGGTGGCTCTGGCTGACGGGATGATTGGGATATTAGGGGTAGTAGTCCGGTGGCTCTGGCTGATGGGATGATTTGGATATTAGGGGTAGTAGGCCGGTGGCTCTGGCTGATGGGATGATTTGGATATTAGGGGTAGTAGTCCGGTGGCTCTGGCTGATGGGATGATTTGGATATTAGGGGTAGTAGGCCGGTGGCTCTGGCTGACGGGATGATTGGGATATTAGGGGTAGTAGTCCGGTGGCTCTGGCTGACGGGATGATTGGGATATTAGGGGTAGTAGTCCGGTGGCTCTGGCTGACGGGATGATTGGGATATTAGGGGTAGTAGTCTGGTGGCTCTGGCTGACGGGATGATTGGGATATTAGGGGTAGTAGTCTGGTGGCTCTGGCTGATGGGATGATTGGGATATTAGGGGTAGTAGGCCGGTGGCTCTGGCTGACGGGATGATTGGGATATTAGGGGTAGTATGCCGGTGGCTCTGGCTGATGGGATGATTGGGATATTAGGGGTAGTAGTCCGGTGGCTCTGGCTGACGGGATGATTGGGATATTAGGGGTAGTAGTCTGGTGGCTCTGGCTGATGGGATGATTGAGATATTAGGGGTAGTATTCCGGTGGCTCTGGCTGATGGGATGATTGAGATATTAGGGGTAGTAGTCCGGTGGCTCTGGCTGACGGGATGATTGGGATATTAGGGGTAGTAGTCCTGTGGCTCTGGCTGAAGGGATGATTGAGATATTAGGGGTAGTAGGCCGGTGGCTCTGGCTGACGGGATGATTGGGATATTAGGGGTAGTAGTCCGGTGGCTCTGGCTGAAGGGATGATTGAGATATTAGGGGTAGTAGGCCGGTGGCTCTGGCTGACGGGATGATTGAGATATTAGGGGTAGTAGTCCGGTGGCTCTGGCTGACGGGATGATTGGGATATTAGGGGTAGTAGTCCTGTGGCTCTGGCTGACGGGATGATTGGGATATTAGGGGTAGTATGCCGGTGGCTCTGGCTGAAGGGATGATTGGGATATTAGGGGTAGTAGTCCGGTGGCTCTGGCTGACGGGATGATTGAGATATTAGGGGTAGTAGGCCGGTGGCTCTGGCTGACGGGATGATTGAGATATTAGGGGTAGTAGGCCGGTGGCTCTGGCTGATGGGATGATTGGGATATTAGGGGTAGTAGTCCGGTGGCTCTGGCTGACGGGATGATTGGGATATTAGGGGTAGTAGTCCGGTGGCTCTGGCTGATGGGATGATTTGGATATTAGGGGTAGTAGTCCGGTGGCTCTGGCTGATGGGATGATTTGGATATTAGGGGTAGTCGGCCGGTGGCTCTGGCTGAAGGGATGATTGAGATATTAGGGGTAGTAGTCCGGTGGCTCTGGCTGATGGGATGATTTGGATATTAGGGGTAGTAGTCCGGTGGCTCTGGCTGATGGGATGATTTGGATATTAGGGGTAGTAGGCCGGTGGCTCTGGCTGACGGGATGATTGGGATATTAGGGGTAGTAGTCCGGTGGTTCTGGCTGACGGGATGATTGGGATATTAGGGGTAGTAGTCTGGTGGCTCTGGCTGATGGGATGATTGAGATATTAAGGGTAGTAGTCCGGTGGATCTGGCTGATGGGATGATTTGGATATTAGGGGTAGTAGTCCGGTGGCTCTGGCTGATGGGATGATTTGGATATTAGGGGTAGTAGTCCGGTGGCTCTGGCTGATGGGATGATTTGGATATTAGGGGTAGTAGGCCGGTGGCTCTGGCTGATGGGATGATTTGGATATTAGGGGTAGTAGGCCGGTGGCTCTGGCTGACGGGATGATTGGGATATTAGGGGTAGTAGTCCGGTGGCTCTGGCTGATGGGATGATTTGGATATTAGGGGTAGTAGTCCGGTGGCTCTGGCTGATGGGATGATTTGGATATTAGGGGTAGTAGTCCGGTGGCTCTGGCTGATGGGATGATTTGGATATTAGGGGTAGTAGGCCGGTGGCTCTGGCTGATGGGATGATTTGGATATTAGGGGTAGTAGGCCGGTGGCTCTGGCTGACGGGATGATTGGGATATTAGGGGTAGTAGTCCGGTGGCTCTGGCTGATGGGATGATTTGGATATTAGGGGTAGTAGTCCGGTGGCTCTGGCTGATGGGATGATTGGGATATTAGGGGTAGTAGTCCGGTGGCTCTGGCTGACGGGATGATTGAGATATTAGGGGTAGTAGTCCGGTGGCTCTGGCTGATGGGATGATTTGGATATTAGGGGTAGTAGGCCGGTGGCTCTGGCTGACGGGATGATTGAGATATTAGGGGTAGTAGTCCGGTGGCTCTGGCTGATGGGATGATTGGGATATTAGGGGTAGTAGTCCGGTGGCTCTGGCTGATGGGATGATTTGGATATTAGGGGTAGTAGGCCGGTGGCTCTGGCTGATGGGATGATTGGGATATTAGGGGTAGTAGTCCGGTGGCTCTGGCTGACGGGATGATTGAGATATTAGGGGTAGTAGTCCGGTGGCTCTGGCTGATGGGATGATTTGGATATTAGGGGTAGTAGGCTGGTGGCTCTGGCTGATGGGATGATTTGGATATTAGGGGTAGTAGGCCGGTGGCTCTGGCTGATGGAATGATTTGGATATTAGGGGTAGTAGGCCGGTGGCTCTGGCTGATGGGATGATTTGGATATTAGGGGTAGTAGGCCGGTGGCTCTGGCTGATGGGATGATTTGGATATTAGGGGTAGTAGGCCGGTGGCTCTGGCTGACGGGATGATTGGGATATTAGGGGTAGTAGTCCGGTGGCTCTGGCTGATGGGATGATTTGGATATTAGGGGTAGTAGGCCGGTGGCTCTGGCTGATGGGATGATTTGGATATTAGGGGTAGTAGGCCGGTGGCTCTGGCTGACGGGATGATGTTGGAAATCTGTTCATCTTTGCAGTGGAAGGAAAAACCAAAAATGTTGTTTACTAAAAGGCTCTTGAATGAGTTGAAAATAAAATACTATCAATATTTGGGTAATCATTTAATTAATTTGTGTTGCAAATCTGTAGTGTTGAATATATGATGTGAAATGTTTTTATGTGCAATATAATCATTATAATTTGTTATAACTAGCCATAATTTGTTACTATGCCCAGGCAAAAGATGTCCAGTACCTGTGCTAGCAATGTGATGACCTGCTTCTGATGGCTGTCACTTCCCTCACTGCCTGTCTTTTATACCTGGATAACCAAAGCGGACAAAGAAATCCCTTAAAAAAAACTTTTATTAATATTTATAAAAATACTAAAAAATTCCTCTATAACAAACAGTCCCTAATTGTACTCCTCTAAGTTCAGCTATCGGAAAAACAAAATGCCATATGGGACATCACATACAGTGTATATGTATATGATAGTGTATATGTATAATCATATAAATAAATACAAATATATAAAGCAGACCCATATCAATGTGCCATAAATAGAAAACAGAAGAAATAGGTATTGATAGAGTATATAAATTGCAAAACCAAATATCACTGGTGCAATCTGTGCAGCTGCACAGGGTCCCAAGAAGTATAGGGGCCCATTTTCTTCTCTAAAGCAGGTTGGATTGTGCATTATGATAAGGGTCCATATACTGTTCTTGAAAAGGGGCCCTCTTCTGTCTGTGTCCGCCATTGAAGAGGGGAGCATAGCTAATCAGGGGTTATGCAGAAAGGAGGGGCTCAATAAGTCAGGGGTGATACAGGGAGTGTGGGCTCAGTCAATCAGGGGAGAAATGAGGCACAAGGGCCTTACTAAAGGCCCCCAATTTAGATGTTTGGCGGACATCCTAAAGCTTAGGCGTTTCGGACAGAGGTAAGGTGGAAAGAGCCCATTAAGTGTCCAAGATCGGACCAAGAAACGGTGGGCAACAAGAAACCAAGGCAAGATATAGCAAAGTGTTCAGACTTCACAAATTAGAATGACACCATCTAGGCCGATAGGTGAGTCTGTCATCCCCTAATGATTAGAGGTATGAGTCTTCTTCTCTTTCAAGATCTTTCAGGTGAAGTCACCAAGTGATGAAGAGCTTTCAGTTTTATCTGTTCTACATTACTTCAGAAGAATGTAGGCTTTAAGCTGAGACACCCAGTGGTGCTTCAAGTCAGGCATGGCTCTTCTCATACTTCATCATCTCAGTGGTGGATTCCCATTTCATGAAACTCCCAGATAGACCTCGAGGACATTATGGTTCGACACTACAGAGATCTGCTGTCGAGAGGACTGAATGGTTGACGAAAATAGGAGGCTACCAACTTAAAATCAAAAGACGAAGAAAACGTCTTAAAAATTCCTGAAAGGGACTTGAGATCGAGTTAATTCTTATGATTGAGAGGGGGACAGTTCTATTTAACTCTTTCTAATACAGTTTTACTACTCGGAGGTTAAATTATGAATAATGAATTGCTTGGAGGCCAAGTTCACACATCGCAAATTTCCTATGTGGATTCGGCACAGCAAATCTGCAGCACTTTATAGTGTAATATAAGTACATGGGCTTTTCAAAATCACAGAAAGACATTGCAGGAAAAAAACGCTGGAAAATAAAAGCATGGTGAAGATTTCTATCCTGCATCATGCTCATTATTATGTATATTTACATTGTGATTTTCACCATATTATATAATGTATATATGACTTTTTCTTATTTTAAACAAAGGAAATAATAATGTTTACATGAAGCTGTCTGTGATTTTTGGAAGAGAAAAATATCAGATTGTCAGGATTGTTAGATAGGGGACAGCCTGCAGATTGTGGACAGGGTTACCTAAAACATTCAGTAGAGTGAGAAGTTTTCTTCTCCCACACTGCTGTATGCAAAAGTACCACTGGGTGGCAACATATAGTCACATAACACACAGTATCACACATCATATTATGTTCCAAAGCTGAAAATCTCAGGGTATGAATTTAGGGCAATGTAAGCCAAGAAGAAAGGTAAGGAAGGACATACATGTATTTCAGGAAGCCTTTATATGCTTTTCGTTAGTGTTCATGCACAGAAGTCTGCATGATACTTGTATCTGTCCAATAATAGCACATACTGTACCTGATGAAATGTTACTGCAGGATTTCTGAAGTCTACTTGCAGAATGTTACCAAGAAATGGAAGACCTCTTGGCCCTGGAGGAAAGTGTGATCCATTCTTCCTGCTCTTCATAAAGTCCAAGAGGAAAAGGCAAACAATGAATGTTGCACCCAATAAATATCCATTGGAAAACAACAGGGAGATAAACTCCGCCATCTCCTCTCTGGGCTGCGTCTACTCGCTGTTATTACTACTCGCTCACAGATCTCGCTGTACAAGTGTATAAATCCCTTCTCTGTAAGAAATCGAACTAGACCTCTGTATCCACTGTAATAAGCAGTAAATAGCTCCCTGGATCCGCCCTTATATCATAGCTGCCAACTGTCCCTGAGTGACACGGACTACTGCTGAGCCAAAATGGGTGGGGTATATGCAAACCACGTCATAAAGTGGGCAATCCAGGATGGGCAGAGGTGTTCTGAAGTGTGCTGGTGTAACAGGCCAGATTAACCCCCCGCCCAGAATATACCTGCGGTTAAAGTGGCCCGGGTATATTCTGGCCTAGCCCAAACTATACCCCGGGGTACAAATTGGACTAGTCCAGTTTATACCCCACCAGGTCAGAATATACCCCAGCTACTGTAGATCAGATTTTTTAGGCTTTTGAGAACCATTGAGTGACATTCTTAATAATGGGGCCCCAGGCAGCACACAGGGGCCCCAGGAAGCGCATGGGGCCCCAGGCAGCGCACAGGGGCCACAGGCAGCGCATGGGGCCCCAGGCAGAGCACAGGGGACACAGGCAGCGCATGGGGCCCCAAGCAGCGCACAGGGGCCCCAGGCAGCCCACAGGGCCCCATGCAGCCCACAGGGGCCCCAGGCAGCACACGGGCCCCAGGCAGTGCACATGGTGCCAGGCAGCGCACAGGGGTCACAGGAAGCGCAGGGGGGCTCCAGGCAGCGCACGGGGCCCCAGGCAGCAAACAGGAGCCCCAGGCAGCACACAGGGCTCCAGGCAGTGCAAAGGGCACCAAGGCAGCGCACAAGGGCCCCAGGCAACGTACACGGCCCCAGGCAGTGCACAGGGCCCCAGACAGAACACAGGGCCCCATGCAGCACACAGAGCCCTGGCAGCACACAGGGGCCCCAGGCACCGCACAGGGACCCATGCAGCACACAGGATCCCCAAGCAACACACAAGGTCCCAAGCAGTACACAAGGGCCCCAGGCAGCACATGGGGCCGCAGGCAGCACACGGAGCCCCAGGCAGCACATGCGCTGTCTGGGATCCCATGTGCACTGTTTGGGACCCCCTGTGTGATGTTTGTGGCCCCGTTCTTGAGTATATTAAAGATTAAAGCATATTAAAGATCAGATTTTTCACGTTCATGAGCACCATTGAGTGATATACTCAAGAATTACATAATTTTTCAACATTTTATTGTTTAAAACTCTAAACACACAGATTTTTTTTTTACTTCAACCTGAAAACCTTGACTGTTCATAAAAAATCTGTTCAGGATATAATAAAAGTTATAACATTCTGAAACTTCAACATATAAAGGTACTTTTACATGGGGCGATTATTGGTTCCAGAGATGCTTTCGGCTGATAATCGTACACATGGCTGGTGACAGGACACTACAATATAATAGGGGCAGCACGGTGGCTCAGTGGATAGCACTGCAGCCTTGCAGCGCTGGGGTCCTGGGTTTGAATCCCACCCAGGACAACATCTGCAAAGAGTTTGTATGTTCTCTCCGTGTTTGCGTGGGTTTCCTCCAGGTACTCCGGTTTCCTCCCACATTCCAAAGACATACTGATAGGGAATCTAGATTGTGAGCCCCATCGGGGACAGTGATGATAATGTGTGCAAAAACTGTAAAGCGCTGCGGAATATGTTAGCGCTATATAAAAATAAAGATTATTATTAATATAAACAATCAAAGGTAATCACTGATAACAACATTAAAATGATTAGTAAACACTGATAACAACATTAAAATGATCATGATTGTTTTCAAGATAAAGTGCATGTTCTGTTGTTGACTGCAGATTGAAACTTGCGGGAAAGGTCAACCAATCCATGGAGTCACCAACTTTGGTGTGGATGACGATTTCACAACTCAACAGATTAGCTGTGGCCATGATTTCAGCATCAGTTGCCCAGACTCCATCACGAGAGATGCCAGAGGTGTTCACATATTCATTCACATCTTGATTACAGTAGCCCTGTAGTTTTTTGGACAAGTCAGTTTTCATGTGGTGGATGACTTTAGATCTGAGAAGGGAGTAGTTGTCCTCTGTTCCTGTCAGGAAATAGCTGATGGCCCGAAAATAGCAGTTCCCATCACCTTTGGTTTTATATTTACGCCGTGGTTGTCCAAGATCTCTTGTGCCTCCAAAGTACACAACCCTATTAAACGTAAGGTCAAGAGTGGTAGTAAGATACTTCCTTCTTGAACTTGGTAGTGGGTTGAAAGTCTTGGTTTGCTGGTGTTTCTGTGTGGCAGAGTCACTGGGACAGTCATCAAGGGACTGCGGTGGTAGAGAAGTCTCTTCATCCTGGTAAATCTTAAGGTTGCTGGCATGGTTGTTCTTAAGTTTTACTCATCCCTTGGTTAAGAATTCCACAACTAAGTAGGGTCCAACCCAGCGTGGTGCCATCTTTGAACCCATGCAATGAATACGACATTGATTCTTGATATAAACAATGGTGCCAGCAGTGATTTCTTTGTTGCTCTTGTGTCGGCGATCAAAGTCACTCTTTTGGTGTTCCTGAGCAGAATGGATGTTGGTACTTACAGTTGAGAGGATCCTGTTATGAATGGTTGTGAGTGTATTTAGCACATCAGGGTTGGCATCATCTAAAAGAGACATGACATCCACAGTGTCATTTGCTGATGGATTGAGGTCAACAGGAAGCTTAGCCTTTCGTCCATACATGACCTCAAATGGAGTGCACTTGGTTGAGGCATGCACAGATGTGTGATAGGCAAACAAAACACCAGGGATGAACTGGTCCCAGTTGGTTCCTTGGTCATTGACAAGCTTGCAAAGAGATTATTTGAGTGTTCGATTGTCACGTTCCCGCTGGCCATTTGTTTGTGGGTGGTAGGCAGATGAAATGCGGTGATCTGTTTTAAAATGATCCATCAGGTGTCGATGATCGAGTTCACAAACTCTCTTCCCTGGTCGCTAATCAGAGTGTCCATACAGCCTAAGCGGCAAATAATGGTGTACAAAAATTTTGCTACTGACATGGCACTCTTGTCTGGAACAGCTGTTGCTTCAGTCCACTTCGAGAAATGATCAGTGACAGCAACTATATATTTGTTGCCATTTGATTTTTCCTGAAGAGGACCAATCATATCAATCCCAACTAAGCTCCATACTTTTCCAGGCACTGGTATACTGTTGAGTGGTGGAGCTTCTTTGCTGATTTTGGGACATGTGACAAAACATTTTTGACAGGCTTTGACATGTTGGTAAACATCATTCTTCATTCCCTTCCAGTAATAACGTTCAGAAATTTTGGCAAATGTTTTATCTCTACCAAAATGGCCACCAGAAGTTGGACTGTCGTGACAGGCCTTCAGTATATTTGGCAGTCGGCTTTTAGTGAGAACCTCCTTTTTTCCATAGTAAATTATCCCTTTCTCTGCTCCATATGGCTTAGATGTTTGTCTAAACTGGCACTTGGCATTTGAACGTTTCTCTGACGGTAGATCGTAGATCCACTGGAGGTACTTTTGTTCTGTTGCAGTGTAGAATCTCAAAAGCTGATCATATAGTTGGTCTTCCATTGTTGTCAAAATTGGAAAACTTTTTTTTTTGTTGAAGGTGTTCCATGTTCACTTTACTGTATATAGCATATCAGGATAGAATAGGAACTCACACTGGATAACTTAAAGTGCTTATCATAGAGAGCAGGGAGAAACATACATAACAAGTTACAACACATAACTTTAACTATGCACTGATGGAACTGTACCATCTACTGTCAGTTAAATGAAATGCCTCCAACACATGCTATAAGTCTAGTCCACCCGTTCCCTTGCACTAGATTTGCTGCTGATTTTCAACAGGGAAAAAATCAGCAGTCAATCTGCATCAAAATCCGCATCCCAACGATGTGTATTTTTTTGTGTGCAGAAGCACAGCAGATTTCTCCGTGTCACGTGGAAGAGGGAAATCTGCTGCAGACTGCATGAAAATCTGACAAAAGCCGCATGACATGGTATATGGTTTGTGTATGTGCATCTATATATACTGTAGCACTACAGCAGCAAAAACACACTAATATTCTGCCCTAGAGGAGTATAGACCATGGGTATATTATACCTAGGCCAGATTATACTCCTCTGGGCCAGAATATACCCCTGCTGCTGTAGATCAGATTTTTCACGCTTATGAGAACCATTGAGTGATGTACTCAAGAACGGGGCCCCAGACATCGCACAGGGGCCCCAGACATCGCACATCGCACAGGGGCCCTAGATATCTTAGGCTAGTTTCACATTTGGCACGGCTGTGTACGCTCTCAGTGAAGCCCCGCCCACTGCCGCGCTCTCCAGTTAAGCTCCGCCCAGGTACGCATGCGGCCGCTTGTGCAGTGCCCCAGAGACCTGGTCGTTGCAGTATGACGCTCTGCCACTAAGGGGAGTGATGGTACGTCTGATGGCACTAAAGGAGTTCTTCTGACCAGGTATCACCAGCACACATTACACTTCACACTCCGGCCACTAGGGGGAGAAAAAGGTTTTATTTATTGGGCCACTCCTCAAACTGGTAAAACTAGGGGTTGGATAGGAAGTTAGTCAGAAGCTGACTGGGTTGGATTCAGGCAACATCCCATGGCAGGGGGTGTTGCAGGGAGAAGACACAGGGGGGTCCCTGTCAGGCGTGGGAACCTGGCAGGTGCCTAGCAAACAGAGCAGAACGTTACGGAACCGCGCCTGCACACCCCACGGCGGTATCCTAAGAGAGAGACACGAAGAGAAGGATATTGTGGAACAGTGAGAAACGAGATCAAGCACAAAGGAGAGCCAGTAGGAGTCGTGCCGTGAGACCGAGGCAACATCCTACTGAGGCGCGAATCCGGTGGCCGGAACACCGCGGGAGTAACTGACTCTAGGCCTTACTTCAAACTCCGCAGGACAGTTAATTATAGGTTGGCTGTCTACCTTACATTTCCTACGAAGACATAGGGGGCAACGCATGGAGAGGGGCATCTCTAGGGTCACGGAAGATCTCCAAGCCTTCCCGTCATACGGGTGCGTCCTAGCCATAACATACCTGGGGGACGAGAAACTAGTAACATCTGGAACTAAAGAGAGAGAGAGCTGTAGAGAACGAACGAACGAGAACAGCAGTTGTGAGGACTATTCCGAATGCTCAGCAGGGTAGCACTACAACACACAGGTGCTAGTGGTAGGCAACGATTTCCACCTGCAAAGGGAACTCTGGATGTGCCCATCGGACCGACCGGTCTCCGACAGCCCTGTTAAGCGTGCTCTGGATTGAGGATCCTGAAGTCTTTAGTAAAGAGGTAAAGAGACTGCAACCCTGTGTCCTTGTTATTGACTGCACCTCACACCATCACCAGCCACCTTACTGGGAAGCCCTGGTAACATACTTCACCTGTGGGAAGGTATACCATCCAGCTGCAATTCCATCACCCCAGCGGTCCCCACAGCAGCGTCGGTCACCCAGACCGAACACCACAGGTGGCGTCACGAATCCCTGACAGACTGTACTACCTTTATTGGACGCCCCTTAGCAGGGTCGCGGACCGGGTCTAGCCACCGTGACAGCCTCAGAACCGAACCAGAGAGGCCCGGTACCGAGAACTCGTGGCCCTGTGTCTGGGGGCCCTCCACTTGCAGCCTGCATACCCTATCTTATCATTGGGTGCGCAGGCCCTGTGGATGTTTGCGTTTGCGTCCGCATGCGTTGTTTTGACGATTCGGTGAACGCAAGAAAATCCAACTTGTTGCCTTTGCCGCGGGTTGCAGCACCGTCAAAAGAACATGGGCGGAGCTTAACTGGCGGGGCACAGCAGTGGTCAAGGCTTCACTGAGAGCGTACGCATGCGCACGGCTGTACGCAAATGTGAAACTAGGATTGAGTGATATACTCAAGAGCAGGGCCCCAGACATTGCACAGGGGGTCCCAGACAGCATACAGTGGGTCCCAAATAGCGCACAGGGGGGCCCAGACAGCGCACAGGGGACATGCGCTCTGTCTATTTCCCCCTCTTGCGCGCTATCTCTTACCCCCTTGCTCACTGTCTCTGCCCCCGTGCGCTATCTGGGACCCCCTGTAGGCTGCCTGGGGTCCTGTGGCTGCCTGGGGCTCCTGTGGGCTGCCTGGAGCCCTGTGTGCTGCCTGGGGCCCTATGGGCTGCCTGGGGTCCCTGTGGGCTGCCTGGGGTCCTGTGCACTGCCTGGGGCCCTGTGCGCTTCCTGTGGCCTTTGTGCTCTGCCTTGGGCCCCGTGCACTGCCTGGGGCCTCTCTTTGCTGGCTGGGGCCCTGTTCGCTGCCTGGGGCCCCTGTGTGCTGTCTGGGGCCCTGTGCACTGCCTGGGGCCCTGCACTGCCTGAGACCCTGTATTCTGCCTGGGGCCCTGTGTGCTACCTGGGGCCCCGTGCACTGCCTGGGACCCCTGTGTGCTGCCTGGGGCCCTGTGTTCTGCCTGGGGCCTTGTGTGCTACCAGGGGCCTCTGTGCGCTCCCTGGGGCCCCTGTGTGCTGCCTGGGGCCTTGTGCGCTGCCTGGGGCCTTGTGCGCTGTATTGGGCTCTGTGCGCTGCCTGGGGCCCCGTTTGCTGCCTGGGGCTCCATTATTGATTATATCACTCAATGGTTCTCAAAAGGCTGAAAAATCTGATCTACAGCAGCTGGGGTATAGTCAGACCTGGAGGGGTATAATCTGGACTAGTCCAATTTATACCCCGGTGTATAGTTTGGCCTAGGCCACTTTAACCCCGGGTATATTCTGGGCGGGGGGGTTAATCTGGCCTGTTACACCGGTGTTAGTTCTGCTTCATAACATTTTTGATCATAGTACTCCTAACTCTTGCTCCAACCTTGGGTAGCCACTTTGGAGGCTATGTTGTATGCCTCTGTCATCCGTTTCTTCCATTTCCAAATGTACTCCGGACACGTTTTGTAAGTCTCTAACACCGGAGTGTCGAACATGATGTCGATTGGCAGTCTTGGTGATCATCCATACAATAGGAAGAAAGGTGAGTAAACTGTTTCCTCACTCTTGGTACAGTTATATGCATGTTCCACTTTTTATTATTATTATTATTATTATTATTATTACACATGTTTATAGCATCATTTATTCCATGGCGCTTTACATGTGAACGGGGCAAATACAGACAAGTACAATAAACATGAATAAAGCAAGGCACACAGAAGTACAGGAGGAGAGAGGACCCTGCCCACGAGGGCTCACAGTCTACAGGGGATGGGTGAGGATACACTAGGAGAGAGTAGAGTTGGTCATGCGGTGGTTCAGCAGACAGTTGATCGCTGCAGGTTGTAGGCTTGTCGGAAGAGGTGGGTCTTCAGGTTCCTTTTGAAGGTTTCCGTGGAAGGTGAAAGCCTGATGTGTTGGGGTAGAGAGTTCAAGAGCATTGGGGAAGCACGGGAGAAGTCTTCTATGCAGTTGTGGGAGGAAGGGATGAGAGAGGAGTAGAGAAGGAGATCATGAGAGTATTGAAGGTTGCATGTAGGTAGGTAACTGGAGACCATGTCACAGATGTATGGAGGAGACAGGTTGTGGATGGCTTTGTAGGTCATTGTTAGTGTTTTGAACTGTAGCCTCTGGGCAATAGGAAGCCAATGAAGGGTCTGGCAGAGAGGAGAGGCTGGGGAAGAACGGGGAAACAGGTGGATTAGTCGGGTAGCAGCATTTAGGATGAATTGAAGTGGTGCCAGAGAGCTAGAGGGGAGGACAGAGAGTAGGAGGTTGCAGTAATCGAGGCGGGAGATGTTTTCGTGGTTTCATGGTCAAGGAATGCACGAATCCGGGAAATGTTTTTGAGTTGGAATCGGCAGGAGGAGGCAAGGGCTTGGATATGTGGCTTGAAAGAGAGGATAGAGTAAAGGATCACCCCGAGGCACTAAGCGTGCGGGATCGGGGTAGAGTGAGGTAGGGGAAAGATGATGAATTCTGTTTTGTCCATGTTCAGTTTGAGAAAGTGAGCAGAAAAGAAAGATGAAATAGCAGACAGACATTGTGGTATTTTGGTCAGTAAGGAAGTGAGGTCAGGTCCAGATAGGTAGATCTGCGTGTCATCAGCGTAGAGATGATATTGTAAACACTGGGATTCAATGAGCTGTCCCAGGACAAAGGTGTAGATGGAGAAGAGTAGGGGTCCCAGAACTGAGCCTTGGGGAACACCAACAGACAGGGGGCGAGATGAGGAGGTGGTGTGGGGGAGGGAGACACTGAATGTCCTGTCTGTTAGATATGATGAGATCTAGGATAGGGCCAAGTCTGTAATGCAAAGAGATGAGATAATCTGTAACAGGAGGGAGTGGTCCACAGTGTCAAAGGCAGAAGACAGGTCCAAGAGGAGGAGGACAGAGTAGTGTCACTGGTTTTTGGTGGTTAGAAGGTCGTTGGTCACTTTAGTTAGGGCAATTTCAGTTGAGTGATGTGGTCGGAAGCCAGATTGTAAGCAGTCAAAGAGGGAGCAGGAGGAGAGGTGGGAGGACAGTTCAAGATGGACATGCTGTTCCAGTAGTTTTGAGGCATAAGGGAAAAGGGATATCGGGCGACAGCTGGACACAGAGGATGGGTCAAGGGAGGGTTTTTTGAGGATAGGTGTGATTGATGCATGTTTGAAGGATGAGGGGAAGACACTGTTTGCAAGTGAGAGGTTGAAGAGTTGTATTAGGGTTGGGATGAAGACTTTGGCGAGGTTAGAGATCAGGTGGGATGGGAGCGAGTCAAGCGTGCACGTGGTGAGATGTGATCTTGACAGAAGGGTGGAGAGCTCATTGTCTGTCATGGTGGAGAAGCTGGCTTTGGAAGAGCAGGGCTGAGCAGTCCCCCCGGCAATTTACCTTCTGCTTCCAATATAGTCCCATGGATAGGGAAATTAGATCGATTATAAGGAAGCATTGGCATATTCTAGAGGGAGATAGAGAATTAACGGATATAGCTGCTGAGGGCCCTCTTATTGCTAATAGAAGGGGGAAAAGAGTTAGGGATGTGCTAGTCCGTAATCGTATAACCAATGATAAGAACACCTGTTTAGAGCAGATGACCCCAAAAGGGAACCATAGGTGTGGACAGTGCAGATATTGCCGTTTTCATATCCAGACTCCCGTCTTACATATCGGTCCCTATATACACCAGGTCAAACAATTAATCACTTGCAGGTCTAATTACGTAGTTTATGTTATTTTTTGTCCGTGCAGGAGATTTTATATAGGGAAGACCATCAGGAAATTTATCACACGTTTCAGAGAACATCAAAGATCTATTGATTCGGGTAGGGGTGTTCCCAGACTCATTCAACATATCAGAGAGTGTCATGAAGGAAACTCTGATGTGCTGACATTTGCAGGAATCAAAAAGGTTTTTTTACCCAAACAAGGAGGAGATCTTCATAAGCTATTGTTGCAACGAGAGGCATTGTGGATAATGAAAACTAAGGCTACAGGACCAGCTGGCCTTAATGAAAAAATCGATATGTCCGTGTTTTTATGATTTTTTGCATCCCATATATTGCCAACCTTGTGTCATTTTTATAGCATAACCTGTTATTTAGAACATGTTTTTTCCTATATACCACTTTTTTTCAACAGTATGGCATCTCTATAATGATAGTTTGATGGATAGAGAAGAGTTGGATAGGATATTAATTTTGGTTATGTTATAAGGTTGTACTTTATACAGTTTCCATACTACGTACGAGCTGTTTATTTGTGACTTATTTTTCCATGGAGATTTTGTGATCTGATATGTGCATGTCTAATATTTGTATACTTATGTCTTTTTACTGATTTTAATACTAACTGTTTTGATTGTTCCCTTGATATGCACCTGTTTTCTGCCTGCGCTGGACAGGATACACGTCGTAGGGGGTGGAGCCTTTGTGCTTATCTCACCTGGCGTTGTTCCCTTCCAGCGTGGACCCGTAGAAGCGCCGGTGTTGGCGCGAAACGGCTGTTGTCCTCTCCACCGCTCACCTCCTCTATTTTGTCTCCCCCGTGCAGTGAAGATGGTCTCACGTTTGCTTTAATAAAAGGTAAAGCCCGCTTCACAAGATCGGTGAGTGTTGCCAAGTCTCTCTTCATTTTTTATCTACATGTTTGCTGTGCCTTGGACGTCAGCACCTCACTGCACATGCTGGGCTCAGTGGTTCCTGCTGTGATTCCATATATTTACTCTTTATCGGGCTGTGCTGCGTTCTACCTCCTTTTACAAGATGGACATGCTGTTCCAGTAGTTTTGAGGCATAAGGGAAAAGGGATATCGGGCGACAGCTGGACACAGAGGATGGGTCAAGGGAGGGTTTTTTGAGGATAGGTGTGATTGATGCATGTTTGAAGGATGAGGGGAAGACACTGTTTGCAAGTGAGAGGTTGAAGAGTTGTATTAGGGTTGGGATGAAGACTTTGGCGAGGTTAGGGATGAGATGGGATGGGAGCGAGTCAAGCGTGCACGTGGTGAGATGTGATCTTGACAGAAGGGTGGAGAGCTCATTGTCTGTCATGGTGGAGAAGCTGGCTTTGGAAGAGCAGGGCTGAGCAGTCAAGAGGAGGGGCATTGGGGGCTGCGGGCCAAAGCTTTGTATGATGTTATCAATCTTTTGCTTAATGAAAGAGGCAAAGTCTTCAGCAGAAATGAGAGGAGAGGGAGGAGGTACTGGGTGACGAAGTAAAGATTTGAAAGTGTTGAAGAGCTATTTAGGGTTGTGAGTCATGAGGATATGAAAGATGAGAATTAGGTTTTATTTTGAGGCAGTGAAAGTGGACTTGAAGTTGGTGAGGGACTGCTTGTATGCAATAAAGTGCTCAGCAGAACGAGATCTCTTCCATCTCTGCTCAGCGACCCTGGAAGCCCGTCTCAGTTCTTTGGTCGGGCTGGTCAGCCAGGGCTGCCTGTTGATTGTACAAGTTTTGCTATGCATGAGAGGGGCGGCCAAATGAAGTGTAGCTGTTATTTTGGTGTTATAAAAAGTGGCAACAGCATCTATGTCATGGAAGGAAGCTATGTCTGTAAGGGGCAAAAGGGACTCAGAGAGTGAGTGTAAATTGAGGTGTTTGATATTTCTGCAAGGGTGAGCGAGTTTGTGGAGTGGGGGTTGTGCACTAGGAGAGGTGAGTGAAGAAAATTTCAGTAGGTTGTGGTCAAATAGGGGGAGCAGTGAGTTAGTGAGATTAGTAAGGGAACAGAGGTAGGTGAAGATGATGTCCAGTGTGTGGCCATCTTTGTGGGTGGCTGCGGAGGACCATTGAGTGAGACCAAAGGAGGCAGTGAGCGATAAAAGTTTAGAGGCAGCTGGGGTGGAAGTGTCAATTGGGATATCGAAGTCACACATGATGATAGTGGGGATGTCGGCAGAGAGGAAATGAAGTAGCCAGGTGGTGAAGTTATCAAAAAAGGTAGAAATGATTAGTTCTAAGGGGCGGTAGATGACAGCCAGCTGGAGGTTGGAGGGGGAGTAGATGCAGATGGAGTGCACCTCAAATGAGGGAAGAGTAGCGGAGGGTGGTACTCGAATTCGGGTAAAGGAGCAGGTATCAGACAGGAGCAAGCTAACTCCTCCACCACGTTTGCTGGTGGAGCGAGGGGTGTGACAGAGATTGAGTCAACCATAAGAAAGTGCAGCTGAAGAGGCTAAGTCAGAGGGGGTGAGCCAGATATCAGTGATGCAAAGGAAGGAGAGTTTGTTAATGATAAAGAGGTTGTGGATAAATGACAGTTTGTTGCAGACAGAGCATGCGTTCCATAGTGCTCCATGTAGGGGGATCTGTGGAGTGGGGGCTGGATGAATGAGTATGAGGTTATCATGGTTATGAAGACATGTAGAGGATCGTGGTGGGGGTTAGAAATTAGTGTGGGGATGTGTTTTGGAGGGCCAGGATTAAGGGATACGTCGCCAGCAATGATGAGTAGCAAACAGAGCGTTAGAAGGTGGGAGCTGGATAGGGCACGATGTGGCCGTGTGTGTCTGGAGAAAAAGGATTGTATGTGGAGGAACAGCTTTGAGGAGGAGGTGAGATGGCTGGGGAGGATGGAGGGAGAAATGACTAGTTCCTTACTGGGTGGAGGGATTACAGGCGATAGGAAGAAATAAAGTAGTATGGGGGAGAATGTTTAAAGAAACCGAAACATTATAGTAGTTTTCTATTCCTTTACCTTCCAGTTAATTCCATCCAATTCTAGTCTACAGTAATTCAGAGTAAGTAGAAATCTGTAATTTCAAAGACGGAATTTGAAAGATGGTCAGTCTTAGGGCTAGCGGAACGCACCGAGTAAATAGATGATGTTATTGGTGCGTTCGCAGCCCGGGGTCCACCGTGCAGGAGGAACCTGCTGCTAGCAAATGGCACAATATGACGGCATATGCGATCTCTGTTACCTCACAGAGTCGCTGATATAGAAAAGGACTGTGCCCTGTAAGGCTCACAGGAGCACACAGATAACTGCTGAGCAGTCAAGAAATCACACAACCAATTCCTCACCGGAGGAGCTGGTATTCTAGTGGCTTATTTTAGCCGGGCCCTGAAAATATGCAACCAAACTCCTGTTGCCGGTATTCTAATGGCTTTTACAGCCGACCCTGACCACAGGCATACATAACCACACTGGCGCAAAGCACATCTCAAGGATTAATACTGGCGCATGGCCGTGCGGTCATGCAAACCTTTTACAGCTACAGCAACTACAGGACCTTCCCAGAAGGATCAATGGGAGGGTGCCACAGGACTTGAGCAACTTCAGGACCTTCCTAGAGGACCAATGGGAGTTGCTGCAGTACCTGAGCATGTGACCCTTGCTCTCCAATGAGAGATCTTACCCTGGGCATGCTCAGAAGGGGAAAAGTAGGACTTAGTCCCAAAGACGTCTGCTCGCCGCTGACCAGTACTGGCTACAATGGCAATGGTAACCCTTTGCACAGTGTCAGACTGAGCGAGACGCTGGGACCGACGCCGCTACTGAGCAGGCTCCACTGCGGCAGGAGAAGAATGGGAGACCGCAGCGGAGATGGCTCAATATTCCCCCTGTGCAGAAGCGGGAAATCGATCCCTAACATTACCCCCCTCCTAGGGCCCCCCCCTTGGACCTCGCTATGCTCAAAGGCAGCAATGAGCTGCAGAGCCTGAATGTGCCCAACAGGCTCCCAGGACCTGTCCTCAGGACCATAACCCTTCCAGTCCACCAAATAAAATTTTTTGCTACGTACCACCTTGCGCCCCAAAATAGCGTTCACCTCGTAATCGTTCGTAGACGAACCCGATGTCCTGGCAGATGACTCGGAAAACCGGGACATATATACGAGCTTCAAGAGGGACATATGAAAGGTGTCGGTGATACCCAGGCATGGTGGAAAGGCCAGACGGTAGACCACAGGGTTAACCTGTTCGAGGACCTTGAAGGGGCCCAAGTAGCTAGGTGCAAACTTAGTGGACTCAACTAGCAGCCTGATGTTACGGGCGGAGAGCCACACTAAGTTGCCAGCAGCAAATGTCGGAGCGGGGCGCTAATGTGCATTGGCGGAGGACCTCATTCTCTCTTTGGAGGCCCTAATGGCATCCTGAGTGTGGTCCCAAATGTTCCATGCCGTCACAGCCCAGTCTGCCACCCTGGAGTCGGCGGAAGACACGGGCATAGGCACAGGAACCTGCGGATGCTGACCATAGTTAAGGAGGAATGGGGTCTGTCCAGTGTAGTCAGCTATGGCGTTGATCAGCGCAAACTCCGCCCACGATAACAAGGATGCCCAGTCATCCTGCCTGGCTGAGACAAAATGTTGCAGATACGTGACCAAGGTCTGGTTGGCCCTCTCTATCAACCCATTCGTCTCAGGATGATAATATACAGAAGAGAAATTCAACTCAATACTGAGAAGACGACAAAGCTCTATCCAAAACCGAGACGCAAACTGGGGACCCCGGTCACTGCCAGTTTTGTCTGGCATACCGTGTAGGCGGAAGATATGTTTTATAAACAACGCTGCCAAGGCCTGTGCAGAAGGTAGCCGTGGAAGCGGCACCAAGTGCACCATTTTAAAAAAATGGTCGGTGATAACCCAAATGATGATACAGCCACGAGACTTGGGCAAGCCCACCACAAAGTCCATCCCGACCATCTCCCAGGACCTGTCTGCCACCGGCAAGGGATAAAGTAACCCAGCTGGCCATTGTCGAGGAGACTTATTTTTGGCGCAGGAGACACATACCCAAATATAAACTCAGACGTCACGGACCATATGCGGCCACCAGTACGTCCTCGCCAGCAGCTCAGATGTCCTCTCTGTCCCAAAATGTCCACCCACCCTGGACGAATGAGCAAAAGAGAGAACCTCACATCGCAAATTAATAGGTACAAAAGACTTGCCCAGAGGCACAGACTCTAGTGAAACCGGAGCTACGGTTCTCAGGCTCTTAGAAGGGACAATAAGCCGAGGCTCCCCTTCCTCCTCCTCAGAAGACACAACGGAGCGAGAGAGAACGTCAGCACGAATGTTTTTCTCCCCAGAGAGATAATGGAGGGTGAAGTGGAACCGTGAGAAGCACAAGGACCATCTGGCCTGATGAGAATTCAGCCGCTGGGCTGTTTGTAAGGACACCAAATTTTTGTGGTCAGTGAAGACTTGGAAGGGAAAGCGAGCCCCCTCCAAAAAATGTCTCCACTCCGAGAAGGCCAACTTCACTGCTAGCAACTCCCTGTCCCTGATGGAATAATTCCTCTCTGCCGGTGTGAAGGTCTTGGAGAAGAAGAAGCAAGGATGCTTCCGACCTTGAGCAACCTTTTAGAAGAGGACTGCTCCAGCACCAATGGATGAGGCATCCACCTCCAATATAAACGGCTTATCAACATCGGGACGATGTAGGATGGGAGCGCTAGCAATATGAGACTTAATAGAAGTGAAAGCCTTGGAGACCTCTTCAGTACAGTTGAGCGACTTTTACTATTTTAGAATTGTTTAGGGTTTCGCGAAACCCGACTTTCCCAAAAGTCGGGTCGGGTGAAATCGGCCGATTATTGCGAAAAGTCGAGGGTCGACCGAAACACGAAACCCAATGCAAGTCAATGGGGAATCAAAGTCGGCAGTGAGTGGAGGACAGGAAAACACCTACAGTGTCCATTTTAATGCCAAAAATATAAATTCTTATTTCTTAAGCTTGTCAATCTTAATTTACTTTATAATAATAGTTAGGCATTGAAAACAGGGGCTCATTTGGCTAAAGTTGTGGGGGGGTAGGGCTGGCTCAAGATTTTCGTGGGCCCAGGATACGCAGAATACGTCACGGAGCAGGGAGAGGTAAGTATTTCAACTTTGCAAGTGCTGTGATCCTGAGCAAGCAGGGGGGGCCACTAGTTGGCACTGGCACAGGGCCCCTCATAGTACGGCGGTGTGTTTGACGGCAGGCGGCGCCTCCCACTGCCAGAGACACTTTTGCGTACTATGAGGGGCCCTGTGCCAGTGCCAACGAGTATGCCCCCCCACCTCATGAAGGAACCAGCACTTTCATCTGAACCTTCCTCTTTGTCCCCGTGTAAGGTGGTATAGTATGTGGGAAGGGGAACCTGACTTTTCATCAGGGTCAGATTCTGGCTGTGTAGAGTGCAAGGGGAATGTAGTGGTCTGGGTCAGTGTACCAGCAGACTCATCTAGCAGTGGCTGGGCAATGGGCAGGATGAGGAGGAAACACAGATATAGTCCCAAAAATGAAAAAGTAGGGTAAAAACAGTTCAAAATTGGTAACAGGACTAAACAGGCGGCATTGCTTTGTTCAGCGGAGGACAACTGTAATGAGAGGCTCACACAGACTTAGTAGGGCTAAAATAAAAAAGTAGGCTAAATGCAGTTCAAAATTGGTAACAGGAGTACACAGGCGGCATAGCTCGGCCTGGGACAACTCATAAGGTCCCATGGCTTCCAGTACCATCTATATGCCGATGACACTCAGATCTACCTCTCTGGCCCAGATGTCACCTCTCTGCTCTCCAGAATCCCAGAGTGTCTATCAGCCATATCCTCCTTCTTCTCCTCTCGCTTCCTCTAGCTCAGTGTGGACAAATCTGAACTCATCATCTTTCCTCCATCACAAATATCTTCCCTACCTGATCTATCTATAAAAATAAATGAAATAACACTTTCCCCTGTCCCCAAAATCCGCTGCCTCGGAGTAACCCTTGAATCTGCCCTGTCCTTTAAACCGCATATCCAAGCTCTCACCTCCAGCTCAAAAATATTTCTAGAATCCGTCCTTTCCTCAACCCACACTCTACCAAAATGCTTGTGCATGCCCTAATCATCTCCTGCCTCGACTACTGCAACATACTCCTCTGTGGCCTACCTTCTAACACTCTTGCACCCCTCCAGTCCATCCTTAACTCTGCTGCCTGACTAATTAATCTCTCTCCTCGCTACACTCCTGTTTCACCTCTGCAAATCCCTTCACTGGCTCCCAATTTGCCAGCGTATCCAGTTTAAATTACTAACACTGACCTACAAAGCCATCCATAACCTTTCTCCTCCATATATTTCCACACTAATCTCTCAATATCTTCCCTCACGGAATCTCCGGTCCTCCCAAGACCTCCTCCTTTCCTCCACGCTTACTCGCTCCTCACTCAATCGCCTCCAAGACTTCTCCCGAATATCACCCATACTCTGGAATTCAGTGCCCCAACACATCCGGTTATCCACTACTTTTGGATCCTTCAAAAGAAACCTGAAAACCCACCTCTTCAAGGCAGCTTACAGCCTGTAAAGACCACATGGCCACCTCAATACCATTGGAGCTACTGCAACCCTCGACCTACTGTCTCCTTCCCCATAATCCTGTAGAATGTAAGCCCACAAGGGCAGGGTCCTCTTCCCTCTGTACCAGTCTGTCATTGATAGTTTTGTTTACTGTAAGTGATATTTGTATTTTGATGTAACCCCTTCTCATGAACAGCACCATGGAATTAATGGTGCTATATGAATAATAATAATAATAATAATAATAATAATAATAATAATAATAATAATAACTAGATGGGTATTTCCTGAAGGAACTACAGATAGTGCTTTGGAATGGTGCCCGGGCTGCCCCTGCAAGACTTTCACACTTGGGTGCCCCTCAGCGGCCGATTTGGTGGTTGGGGCCACTGTGTCTGATTTGGTGGGTGGGGCCACTCTGGGTCTGATTTGGTGGGCGGGGTCGCTCTGGGTCTGATTTGGTGGGCGGGGTCGCTCTGGGTCCGATTTGGTGGGCGGGGTCGCTCTGGGTCCGATTTGGTGGGCGGGGTCACTATGGGTCCGATTTGGTGGGCGGGGCCACTCTGGGTCCGATTTGGTGGACGGGGTGACTCTGGGTCCGATTTGGTGGGCGGGGTCACTCTGGGTCCGATTTGGTGTGCGGGGTCACTCTGAGTCCGAATTGGTGGGCGGGGTCACTCGGTGTCCGAATTGGTGGGCGGGGTCACTCTGGGTCCGATTTGGTGGGCGGGGTAACTCTGGGTCTGATTTGGTGGGCGTGGTCACTCTGTGTCCGATTTGGTGGGCGGGGTCACTCTGGGTCCGATTTGGTGGGCGGGGTCACTCTGGGTCCGATTTGGTGGGCGGGGTCACTCTGGGTCCGATTTGGTGGGCGGGGTCACTCGGGGTCCGATTTGGTGGGCGGGGTCACTCGGGGTCCGATTTGGTGGGCGGGGTCACTCGGTGTCCGAATTGGTGGGCGGGGTCACTCTGGGTCCGATTTGGTGGGCGGGGCCACTCTGGGTCCGACTTGGTGGGCGGGGTCACTATGTGTCCGATTTGGTGGGCGGGGTCACTCTGGGTCCGATTTGGTGGGCAGAGCACCTCAGGTAACAATTTGGTGTGCGGGTCACTTTAAGAGCTGATATTATCTGGCAAAACTGTGTCCTGGTGGGGTCATGTAGAGTTCGTAGGCGTCGGCATAGTAACTGGGTCTGACTGCACATAGCAATGAGCTGATCAGCCACGTGGCAGTTGGCAGTTATTTTGAAATTGCCTCAGAAATCAGCTATTATCCAATATTGGAACAATTTCCCCATTGAAATGCATTGAGACGAAATTTTCGAACGCCAATTGCGCCAAAACTACAAATCCGATCGACACAAAAAATACTTAGCACACCTCTCAGGAACGCTGGCTTCGAAATGACACCTCACTGGAGTCTGTACGTGTAGCGGTTCGGGCCACATTAATTGCGGATAGAATAATAATAAGTTTACCACGTTCGGATTACAATAATAATACTAGATGGGTATTTCCTGAAGGAACTACAGATAGTGCTTTGGAATGGTGCCCGGGCTGCCCCTGCAAGACTTTCACACTTGGGTACCCCTCAGGCGCTGGTTTGGTGGGCGGGGTCACTCCGGGTCAGATTTGGTGGGCGGGGTCGCTCTGGGTCCGATTTGGTGGGCGGGGCACCTCTGGGTCAGATTTGGTGGGCGGGGCACCTCTGGGTCAGATTTGGTGGGCGGGGTCACTCTGGGTCCGATTTGGTGGGCAGGGTCACTCTGGGTCCGATTTGGTGGGCGGGGCCCCTCCGGGTCCGATTTGGTGGGCGGGGCCCCTCCGGGTCCGATTTGGTGGGCGGGGCCCCTCCGGGTCCGATTTGGTGGGCGGGGCCCCTCAGGGTCCGATTTGGTGGGCGGGGCACCTCTGGGTCCGATTTGGTGGGCGGGGCACCTCTGGGTCCGATTCGGTGGGCGGGGCACCTCTGGGTCCGATTCGGTGGGCGGGGCACCTCTGGGTCCGATTCGGTGGGCGGGGCACCTCTGGGTCCGATTCGGTGGGCGGGGCACCTCTGGGTCCGATTCGGTGGGCGGGGTCACTCTGGGTCCGATTCGGTGGGCGGGGTCACTCTGGGTCCGATTTGGTGGGCGGGGTCACTCTGGGTCCGATTTGGTGGGCGGGGTCACTCTGGGTCCGATTTGGTGGGCGGGGACACTCTGGGTCCGATTTGGTGGGCGGGGTCACTCTGGGTCCGATTTGGTGGGCGGGGCACCTCTGGGTCCGATTTGGTGGGCGGGGCACCTCTGGGTCCGATTTGGTGGGCGGGGCACCTCTGGGTCCGATTTGGTGGGCGGGGTCACTCTGGGTCCGATTTGGTGGGCGGGGTCACTCTGGGTCCGATTTGGTGGGCGGGGTCACTCTGGGTCCGATTTGGTGGGCGGGGTCACTCTGGGTCCGATTTGGTGGGCGGGGTCACTCTGGGTCCGATTTGGTGGGCGGGGTCACTCTGGGTCCGATTTGGTGGGCGGGGCCACTCTGGGTCAGATTTGGTGGGCGGGGCCACTCTGGGTCAGATTTGGTGGGCGGGGTTACTCTGGGTCCAATTTGGGGGGCGGGGCCACTCGGGGTCCGATTCGGGGGTCTGGGTCACTCGGGGTCCGATTTGGGGGCGGGGTCACTCAGGGTCCGATTTGGGGGGCGGGGGCACACTTACTTTTTCACACACGGGACCTGGGTGCACTTACTTTTCACCCACGGGACCAGGGGTGCACTTACTTTTCACACACGGGACCGGGGTGCACTTACTTTTCACCCACGGGACCGAGGGTGCACTTATTTTTCACACACGGGACCAGGGATGCACTTACTTTTCACACACGGGACCGGGGTGCACTTACTTTTCACCCACAGGACCGAGGGTGCACTTACTTTTCACTTACGGGACCTGGGGTGCGCTTACTTTTCACACTCAGGACCGGGGGTGCACTTACTTTTCACACACGGGACTGGGGGTGCACTTAATTTTCACCCACGGGACTGGGGGTGCACTTACTTTTCACAAACGGGATCGGGGTGCACTTACTTTTCACACACATGGGACCGGGGTGCACTTACTTTTCACACAAGGGACCTGGGGTGCACTTACTTTTCACACACATGGGACCGGGGTGCACTTACTTTTCACACCAGGAACGGGGGTGCACTTACTTTTCACACACGGGACCGGGGGTGCACTGGGCACCTCAGGGTCAGATTTGGTGTGCGGGTCACTTTAAGAGCTGATATTATCTGGCAAAACTGTGTCCTGGTGGGGTCATGTAGAGTTCGTAGGCGTTGGCATAGTAACTGGGTCTGACTGCACATAGCAGTGAGCTAATCAGCCAGGTGGCAGTTGGCAGTTAGTTTGAAATTGCCTCAGAAATCAGCCCATTATAAGCTTATAGGAAAATTTACCCATAGAGAAATTGCATTCCAATCAGGGGAAAAACGCAAATTGCGCCAAAACTACAAATCCGATCGACACGAAAAATACTTAGCACACCTCTTGGGAACGCTGGCTTCGAAATGACACCTCACTGGAGTCTGTGCGTGCAGCGGTTCGGGCCGCATTAATCGCGGACTGAATAATAATAATAATAATAATAATAAGTTGTCTACGGGGGAATAACAATATAGTGCTTTTTACAAAAGCACTATAACTAGATGGGTATTTCCTGAAGGAACTACAGATAGTGCTTTGTAATGGTGCCCGGGCTGCCCCTGCAAGACTTTCACACTTGGGTGCCCTTCAGGCGCTGGTTTGGTGGGCGGGGCCCCTCAGGGGATGATTTGGTGGGCGGGGCCACTCTGTGTCCGATTTGGTAGACGGGACCACTCTGGGTCCGATTTGGTGGGCGGGGCCACTCTGGGTCAGATTTGGTGGGCGGGGCCACTCTGGGTCAGATTTGGTGGGCAGAGCACCTCTGGGTCAGATTTGGTGGGCGGGGCACCTCGGTCCGATTTGGTGGGCGGGGCCACTCTGGGTCAGATTTGGTGGGTGGGGCCACTCTGGGTCAGATTTGGTGGGCAGAGCACCTCTGGGTCAGATTTGGTGGGCGGGGCACCTCGGTCAGATTTGGTGGGCGGGGCACCTCTGGGTCAGATTTGGTGGGCGGGGCACCTCTGGGTCAGATTTGGTGGGCGGGGCACCTCTGGGTCACATTTGGTGGGCGGGGCACCTCTGGGTCACATTTGGTGGGCGGGGCACCTCTGGGTCACATTTGGTGGGCGGGGTCACTCTGGGTCACATTTGGTGGGCGGGGTCACTCTGGGTCACATTTGGTGGGCGGGGTCACTCTGGGTCCGATTTGGTGGGCGGGGTCACTCTGGGTCACATTTGGTGGGCGGGGTCACTCTGGATCACATTTGGTGGGCGGGGTCACTCTGGGTCACATTTGGTGGGCGGGGTCACTCTGGATCACATTTGGTGGGCGGGGTCACTCTGGGTCACATTTGGTGGGCGGGGTCACTCTGGGTCACATTTGGTGGGCGGGGTCACTCTGGGTCACATTTGGTGGGCGGGGTCACTCTGGGTCACATTTGGTGGGCGGGGTCACTCTGGGTCACATTTGGTGGGCGGGGTCACTCTGGGTCACATTTGGTGGGCGGGGTCACTCTGGGTCACATTTGGTGGGCGGGGTCACTCTGGGTCACATTTGGTGGGCGGGGTCACTCTGGGTCACATTTGGTGGGCGGGGTCACTCTGGGTCACATTTGGTGGGCGGGGTCACTCTGGATCACATTTGGTGGGCGGGGTCACTCTGGGTCACATTTGGTGGGCGGGGTCACTCTGGGTCACATTTGGTGGGCGGGGTCACTCTGGGTCACATTTGGTGGGCGGGGTCACTCTGGGTCACATTTGGTGGGCGGGGTCACTCTAGGTCACATTTGGTGGGCGGGGTCACTCTGGGTCACATTTGGTGGGCGGGGTCACTCTGGGTCACATTTGGTGGGCGGGGTCACTCTGGGTCACATTTGGTGGGCGGGGTCACTCTGGGTCACATTTGGTGGGCGGGGCACCTCTGGGTCCGATTTGGTGGGCGGGGCCACTCGCAGTCCGATTTGGTGGGCGGGGCCACTCGGGGTCACATTTGGTGGGCGGGGTCACATTTGGTGGGCGGGGTCACTCTGGGTCACATTTGGTGGGCGGGGTCACTCTGGGTCTGATTTGGTGGGCGGGGTCAATCTGGGTCACATTTGGTGGGCGGGGTCACTCTGGGTCACATTTGGTGGGCGGGGTCACTCTGAGTCACATTTGGTGGGCGGGGTCACTCTGGGTCCGATTTGGTGGGCGGGGTCACTCCGGGTCCGATTTGGTGGGCGGGGTCACTCTGGGTCCGATTTGGTGGGCGGGGCACCTCTGGGTCCGATTTGGTGGGCGGGGCCACTCGCGGTCCGATTTGGTGGGCGGGGTCACTCTGGGTCCGATTTGGTGGGCGGGGTCACTCTGGGTCCGATTTGGTGGGCGGGGTCACTCTGGGTCCGTTTTTGTGGGCGGGGTCACTCTGGGTCCGTTTTGGTGGGCGGGGTCACTCTGGGTCCGTTTTGGTGGGCGGGGCCACTCTGGGTCAGATTTGGTGGGCGGGGCCACTCTGGGTCAGATTTGGTGGGCGGGGCCACTCTGGGTCAGATTTGGTGGGCAGGGCCACTCTGGGTCAGATTTGGTGGGCGGGGTTACTCTGGGTCAGATTTGGTGGGCGGGGTCACTCTGGGTCCAATTTGGGGGGCTGGGCCACTCGGGGTCCGATTCGGGGGTCCGGGTCACTCGGGGTCCGATTCGGGGGCGGGGTCACTCAGGGTCCGATTTGGGGGGCGGGGGCGCACTTACTTTTTCACACACGGGACCTGGGTGCACTTACTTTTCACCCACGGGACCAGGGGTGCACTTACTTTTCACACACATGGGACCGGGGTGCACTTACTTTTCACACAAGGGACCGGGGGTGCACTTACTTTTCACACACATGGGACCGGGGTGCACTTACTTTTCACACCAGGAACGGGGGTGCACTTACTTTTCACAGACGGGATCGGGGGTGCACTGGGCACCTCAGGGTCAGATTTGGTGTGCGGGTCACTTTAAGAGCTAATATTATCTGGCAAAACTGTGTCCTGGTGGGGTCATGTAGAGTTTGTACGCGTTGGCATAGTAACTTGGTCTGGCTTCGCATATCAATGAGCTGATCAGCCAGGTGGCAGTTGGCAGTTATTTTTTAAATTGCCTCAGATATCAGCCATTATAGCTTATGGCAAAATTTCCCTATTGAAATGCATTGGCAATGCATTCCAATGAGAGAAAAACAATTTTCAAACGTTAATTGCGCCAAAACTACAAATCCGATCGACACGAAAAATACTTAGCACACCTCTCGTGGACGCTGGCTTCGAAATGACACCTCACTGGAGTCTGTGCATGCAGCGGTTCGGGCCGCATTAATTGCGGAAAAAAGCCTAATAATAATAAGAAGAATAAGAAGTTGTCTACGGGGGAATAACAATATAGTGCTTTTTACAAAAGCACTATAACTAGATGGGTATTTCCTGAAGGAACTACAGATAGTGCTTTGGAATGGTGCACGGGCTGCCCCTGCAAGACTTTCACACTTGGGTGCCCCTCAGGCGCTGGTTTGGTGGGCGGTGTCACTCTTGGGCTGTTTTGGTGGGTGGGGTCACTCTGGGTCAGATTTGGTGGGCGGGGTCACTCTTGGGCTGATTTGGTGGGTGGGGTCACTCTGGGTCAGATTTGGTGGGCGGGGTCACTCTGGGTCAGATTTGGCGGGCGAGGTCACTCAGGGTCTGATTTGGTGGGCGGGGCCCCTCAGGGTCCGATTTGGTGGACGGGGCCCCTCAGGGTCCGATTTGGTGGACGGAGCCCCTCAGGGTCCGATTTGGTGGGCGGGGCCCCTCAGGGTCCGATTTGGTGGGCGGGGTCACTCTGGGTCCGATTTGGTGGGCGGGGTCACTCTGGGTCCGATTTGGTGGGCGGGGTCACTCTGGGTCCGATTTGGTGGGCGGGGTCACTCTGGGTCCGATTTGGTGGGCGGGGTCACTCTGGGTCCGATTTGGTGGGCGGGGTCACTCTGGGTCCGATTTGGTGGGCAGGGTCACTCTGGGTCCGATTTGGTGGGCGGGGTCACTCCGGGTCCGATTTGGTGGGCGGGGTCACTCCGGGTCCGATTTGGTGGGCGGGGTCACTCCGGGTCCGATTTGGTGGGCGGGGCCACTCCGGGTCCGATTTGGTGGGCGGGGCCACTCCGGGTCCGATTTGGTGGGCGGGGCCCCTCCGGGTCCGATTTGGTGGGCGGGGTCACTCCGGGTCCGATTTGGTGGGCGGGGTCACTCCGGGTCCGATTTGGTGGGCGGGGTCACTCCGGGTCCGATTTGGTGGGCGGGGTCACTCCGGGTCCGATTTGGTGGGCGGGGTCACTCTGGGTCCGATTTGGTGGGCGGGGTCACTCTGGGTCCGAGTTGGTGGGCGGGGTCACTCCGGGTCCGATTTGGTGGGCGGGGTCTCTCTGGGTCCGATTTGGTGGGCGGGGTCACTCTGGGTCCGATTTGGTGGGCGGGGTCACTCTGGGTCCGATTTGGTGGGCGGGGTAACTCTGGGTCCGATTTGATGGGCGGGGTCACTCTGGGTCCAATTTGGGGGGCGGGGGCGCACTTACATTTTCACACACGGGACCTGGGTGCACTTACTTTTCACCCACGGGACCAGGGGTGCACTTACTTTTCACCCACGGGACCAGGGGTGCACTTACTTTTCACCCACGGGATCTGGGGTGCACTTACTTTTCACCCATAGGACCGGGGGTGCACTTACTTTTCACACACGGGACCGGGGGTGCACTTACTTTTCACCCACGCGGCCGGGGGTGCACTTACTTTTCACCCACGGGACCGGGGGTGCACTTACTTTTCACCCACGGGATCGGGGGTGCACTTACTTTTCACCCACGGGACCGGGTGTGCACTTACTTTTCACCCACGGGACCGGGGGTGCACTTACTTTTCACCCACGGGACCGGGGGTGCACTTACTTTTCACCCACGGGACCGGGGGTGCACTTACTTTTCACCCATGGTACGGGGGTGCACTTACTTTTCACCCACGAGTCCGGGGGTGCACTTACTTTTCACACACAGGATCGGGGTGCAATACTTTTCACCCACGGGAGCGGGGGTGCACTTACTTTTCACCCATGGGACTGGGGGTGCACTTACTTTTCACCCACGGGACAGGGGGTGCACTTACTTTTCACCCATGGGACTGGGGTGCACTTATTTTTCACACACCGGACCGGGGGTGCACTTACTTTTCACCCAGGGGACCGGGGGTGCACTTACTTTTCACACCCGGGACCAGGGATGCACTTACTTTTCACACACGGGATCGGGGTGCACTTACTTTTCACCCACGGGACCGAGGGTGCCCTTATTTTTCACACACGGGACCGGGGGTGCACTTACTTTTCAACCACGGGACCGGGGGTGGACTAACTTTTCACACCCGGGACCAGGGATGCACTTACTTTTCACACACGGGACCGGGGTGCACTTACTTTTCACCCACGGGACCGAGGGTGCACTTACTTTTCACTTACGGGACCTGGGGTGCGCTTACTTTTCACACTCAGGACCGGGGGTGCACTTACTTTTCACACACGGGACTGGGGTGCACTTAATTTTCACCCACGGGACTGGGGGTGCACTTACTTTTCACAAACGGGATCGGGGTGCACTTACTTTTCACACAAGGGACCGGGGGTGCACTTACTTTTCACACACATGGGACCGGGGGTGCACTTACTTTTCACACACGGGACTGGGGGTGCACTTACTTTTCACAGACGGGATCGGGGGTGCACTGGGCACCTCAGGGTCAGATTTGGTGTGCGGGTCACTTTAAGAGCTGATATTATCTGGCAAAACTGTGTCCTGGTGGGGTCATGTAGAGTTCGTAGGCGTTGTCATAGTAACTGGGTGTGACTGCACATATCAATGAGCTGATCAGCCAGGTGGCAGTTGGCAGTTATTTTTTAAATTGCCTCAGTAATCAGCCATTATACCTTATGGCTAAATTTCCCTATTGAAATGCATTGGCAATGCATTCCAATGAGAGAAAAACAATTTTCAAACGTTAATTGCGCCAAAACTACAAATCCGATCGACACGAAAAATACTTAGCACACCTCTTGGGGACGCTGGCTTCGAAATGACACCTCACTGGAGTCTGTGCGTGTAGCGGTTCGGGCCGCATTAATTGCGGAAAAAAGCCTAATAATAATAAGAAGAATAAGAATAAGAAGTTGTCTACGGTGGAATAACAATACAGTGCTTTTTACAAAGCACTATAACTAGATGGGAATTTCCTGAAGGAACTACAGATAGTGCTTTGTAATGGTGCCCGGGCTGCCCCTGCAAGACTTTCACACTTGGGTGCCCTTCAGGCGCTGTTTTGGTGGGCGGGGCCCTTCAGGGGATGATTTGGTGGGCGGGGCCACTCTGTGTCCGATTTGGTAGACGGGACCACTCTGGGTCCGATTTGGTGGGCGGGGCCACTCTGGGTCAGATTTGGTGGGCGGGGCCACTCTGGGTCAGATTTGGTGGGCAGAGCACCTCTGGGTCAGATTTGGTGGGCGGGGCACCTCGGTCAGATTTGGTGGGCGGGGCACCTCTGGGTCACATTTGGTGGGCAGGGTCACTCTGGGTCACATTTGGTGGGCGGGGTCACTCTGGGTCACATTTGGTGGGCGGGGTCACTCTGGGTCACATTTGGTGGGCGGGGTCACTCTGGGTCACATTTGGTGGGCGGGGTCACTCTGGGTCACATTTGGTGGGCGGGGTCACTCTGGGTCACATTTGGTGGGCGGGGGTCACTCTGGGTCACATTTGGTGGGCGGGGTCTCTCTGGGTCACATTTGGTGGGCGGGGTCACTCTGGGTCACATTTGGTGGGCGGGGTCACTCTGGGTCACATTTGGTGGGCGGGGTCACTCTGGGTCACATTTGGTGGGCGGGGTCACTCTGGGTCACATTTGGTGGGCGGGGTCACTCTGGGTCACATTTGGTGGGCGGGGTCACTCTGGGTCACATTTGGTGGGCGGGGTCACTCTGGGTCACATTTGGTGGGCGGGGTCACTCTGAGACACATTTGGTGGGCGGAGTCACTCTGGGTCACATTTGGTGGGCGGGGTCACTCTGGGTCACATTTGGTGGGCGGGGTCACTCTGGGTCACATTTGGTGGGCGGGGTCACTCTGGGTCACATTTGGTGGGCGGGGTCACTCTGGGTCACATTTGGTGGGCGGAGTCACTCTGGGTCACATTTGGTGGGCGGGGTCACTCTGGGTCACATTTAGTGGGCGGGGTCACTCTGGGTCACATTTGGTGGGCGGGGTCACTCTAGGTCACATTTGGTGGGCGGGGTCACTCTGGGTCCGATTTGGTGGGCGGGGTCACTCTGGGTCCGATTTGGTGGGCGGGGTTACTCTGGCTCTGGGTCCGAATTGGGGGCCGGGGGCGCACTTACTTTTGCACACCCGGGGCCGGGGTGCTCTTACTTTTCACACACGGGATCGGGGGTGCACTTACTTTTCACACACGGGATCGGGGGTGCACTTACTTTTCACACACGGGACCGGGGTTGCACTTACTTTTCACCCACGGGACCGAGGGTGCACTTCCTTTTCACCCATGGGAGCGGTGGTGCACTTACTTTTCACCCACAGAATTGGGGGTGCACTTACTTTTCACACCCGGGACCGGGGGTGCACTTACTTTTCACACCCGGGGCCGTGGGCGCACTTAATTTTGCACACCCGGGGCCGGGGGCGCACTTACTTTTGCACACATGGGGTCGGGGGCGCTCTTACTTTTGCACACCCGGGGCGCACTTACTTTTGCACAGCCGGGGCCCACTTAGTTTTGCACACCCGGGGCGCACTTAGTTTTGCACACCCGGGGCGCACTTACTTTTGCACACCCGGGGCGCACTTACTTTTGCACACCCGGGGCACACTTACTTTTGCACACCCGGGGCTGGGGCGCACTTACTTTTGCATACCCGGGGCCGGGGGCGCACTTACTTTTGCACATCCTGGGCTGGGGGCGCACTTACTTCTCACACACGGGGCAGGGTGCCCTTACTTTTGCACACACGGGGGCGGGGGTGTACTTACTTTTGCACACACGGGGGCAGGGGCGCACTTACTTTTGCACACCTGGGACCGGGGGTGCACTTACTTTTGCACTTCCGGGGCCGGGGGCGCACTTAATTTTGCACACCCGGGGCCGGGGGCGCACTTACTTTTGCACACATGGGGTCGGGGCGCTCTTACTTTTGCACACCCGGGGCACACTTACTTTTGCACACCCGGGGCACACTTACTTTTGCACACCCGGGGCACACTTTTGCACACCCGGGGCCGGGGAGCTCTTACTTTTGCATACCCGGGGCCGGGGGCGCACTTACTTTTGCACATCCTGGGCCGGGGGCGCACTTACTTCTCACACACGGGGCAGGGTGCACTTACTTTTGCACACACGGGGGCGGGGGCGTACTTACTTTTGCACACACGGGGGCGGGGGCGCACTTACTTTTGCACAACTGGGACCGGGGGTGCACTTACTTTTGCACATCCGGGGCTGGGGGCGCACTTACTTTTCACACACGGGGTCGGGGGTGCACTTACTTTTGCACATCCAGGGCCGGGGGCGCACTTACTTTTCACACACGGGGGCGGGGGTGCACTTACTTTTGCACACACGGGGGCGGGGGTGCAGTTACTTTTGCACACACAGGGCGGGGGTGCACTTACTTTTATACACTTGGGGTGGGGGTGAACTTAGTTTTGCATACACAAGGGGTGCACTTACTTTTGCACACACGGGGCGGGGGTGCACTTACCCTCTGGGTCCAATTTGGTGGGCGGGGTCACTCGGTCCGATTTGGTGGGCTGACACCTCAGGTAACAATTTGGTGGGTAGGTCACTTTAAGAGCTGATATTATCTGGCAAAACTGTGTCCTGGTGGGGTCATGTAGAGTTTGTACGCGTTGGCATAGTAACTTGGTCTGACTTCGCATATCAATGAGCTGATCAGCCAGGTGGCAGTTGGCAGTTATTTTTTAAATTGCCTCAGATATCAGCCATTATAGCTTATGGCAAAATTTCCCTATTGAAATGCATTGACAATGCTTTCCAATGAGGGAAAAACAATTTTCAATCGCACATTGCGCCAAAACTACAAATCCGATCGACACGAAAAATACTTAGCACACCTCTCATGGACGCTGGCTTCGAAATGACACCTCACTGGAGTCTGTGCGTGCAGCGGTTCGGGCCGCATTAATTGCGGAAAAAAGCCTAATAATAAGAATAATAATAAGAACTAGATGGGTATTTCCTGAAGGAACTACAGATAGTGCTTTGTAATGGTGCCCGGGCTGCCCCTGCAAGACTTTCATACTTGGGTGCCCCTCAGGCACTGGTTTGGTGGGCGGGGCCCCTCAGGGGATGATTTGGTGGGCGGGGTCACTCTGGGTCACATTTGGTGGGCAGGGGGCACTCTGGGTCCGATTTGGTGGGCGGGGCCACTCTGGGTCAGATTTGGTGGGCGGGGCCACTCTGGGTCAGATTTGGTGGGCAGAGCACCTCTGGGTCAGATTTGGTGGGCAGGGCACCTCGGTCAGATTTGGTGGGTGGGGCACCTCTGGGTCAGATTTGTGGGCGGGGCACCTCTGGGTCAGATTTGGTGGGCGGGGCACCTCTGGGTCACATTTGGTGGGCGGGGTCACTCTGGGTCACATTTGGTGGGCGGGGTCACTCTGGGTCACATTTGGTGGGCGGGGTCACTCTGGGTCACATTCGGTGGGCGGGGTCACTCTGGGTCACATTTGGTGGGCGGGGTCACTCTGGGTCACATTTGGTGGGCGGGGTCACTCTGAGTCACATTTGGTGGGCGGAGTCACTCTGGGTCCGATTTGGTGGGCGGGGTCACTCTGGGTCACATTTGGTGGGCGGGGTCACTCTGGGTCACATTTGGTGGGCGGGGTCACTCTGGGTCACATTTGGTGGGCGGGGTCACTCTGGGTCACATTTGGTGGGCGGGGTCACTCTGGGTCACATTTGGTGGGCGGGGTCACTCTGGGTCACATTTGGTGGGCGGGGTCACTCTGGGTCACATTTGGTGGGCGGGGTCACTGGGTCACATTTGGTGGGCGGGGTCACTCTGGGTCACATTTGGTGGGCGGGGTCACTCTGGGTCACATTTGGTGGGCGGGGTCACTCTCGGTCACATTTGGTGGGCGGGGTCACTCTGGGTCACAATTGGTGGGCGGGGTCACTCTGGGTCACAATTGGTGGGCGGGGTCACTCTGAGTCACATTTGGTGGGCGGGGTCACTCTGGGTCACATTTGGTGGGCGGGGTCACTCTGGGTCCGATTTGGTGGGCGGGGTCACTCTGGGTCCGATTTGGTGGGCGGGGTCACTCTGGGTCCGATTTGGTGGGCGGGGTCACTCTGGGTCACATTTGGTGGGCGGGGTCACTCTGGGTCACATTTGGTGGGCGGGGTCACTCTGGGTCATATTTGGTGGGCGGGGTCACTCTGAGTCACATTTGGTGGGCGGGGTCACTCTGGGTCACATTTGGTGGGCGGGGTCACTCTGGGTCACATTTGGTGGGCGGGGTCACTCTGGGTCACATTTGGTGGGCGGGGTCACTCTGGGTCACATTTGGTGGGCGGGGTCACTCTGAGTCACATTGGGTGGGCGGAGTCACTCTGGGTTCGATTTGGTGGGCGGGGGTCACTCTGGGTCCGATTTGGTGGGCGGGGTCACTCTGAGTCACATTTGGTGGGCGGGGTCACTCTGGGTCACATTTGGTGGGCGGGGTCACTCTGGGTCACATTTGGTGGGCGGGGTCACTCTGGGTCACATTTGGTGGGTGGGGTCACTCTGGGTCACATTTGGTGGGCGGGGTCACTCTGGGTCACATTTGGTGGGCAGGGGGCACTCTGGGTCACATTTTGTGGGCGGGGTCACTCTGGGTCACATTTGGTGGGCGGGGTCACTCTGGGTCACATTTGGTGGGCGGGGTCACTCTGGGTCACATTTGGTGGGCGGGGTCACTCTGGGTCACATTTGGTGGGCGGGGTCACTCTGGGTCACATTTGGTGGGCGGTGTCACTCTGGATCACATTTGGTGGGCGGTGTCACACTGGGTCACATTTGGTGGGCGGGGTCACTCTGGGTCACATTTGGTGGGCGGAGTCACTCTAGGTCACATTTGGTGGGCGGGGTCACTCTGGGTCACATTTGGTGGGCGGGGTCACTCTGGGTCACATTTGGTGGGCGGGGACACTCTGAGTCACATTTGGTGGGCGGGGTCACTCTGGGTCAGATTTGGTGGGCGGGGTCACTCTGGGTCAGATTTGGTGGGCGCGGTCACTCTGGGTCCGATTTGGTGGGCGGGGTCACTCTGGGTCCGATTTGGTGGGCGGGGTCACTCTGGGTCCGATTTGGTGGGCGGGGTCACTCTGGGTCCGAATTGGTGGGCGGGGTCACTCTGGGTCCGAATTGGTGGGCGGGGTCACTCTGGGTCCGAATTGGTGGGCGGGGTCACTCGGTGCACTTACTTTTCACACATGGTATCGGGGGTGCACTTACTTTTCACACACGGGATGAGAGGGTGTCATAGTCACTTTATTCTGATGTTTGACTTTGATAAATGATCATGTCCTAAAATGGACACCATATATTTGCATAGCTGCCATCTTTGGAAGGTCAAGTTGGGGGTAATGGAAAGTTTGCCATTATTTCCTATGGGAATTTTTTTTTAAAAAAATGCCATTTTAAAAAAAAACTACACATCGGATCGACACGAAAAATACTTAGCACACCTCTCGTGGACGCTGGCTTCGACATGACGCCTCACTGGAGTCTGTGCGTGCAGCAGTTCGGGCCGCATTAATTGCAGAAAAAAACGGAATAATAATAAGTTTACCACGTTCGGATTACAATAATAATACTAGATGGGTATTTCCTGAAGGAACTACAGATAGTGCTTTGGAATGGTGCCCGAGCTGCCCCTGCAAGACTTTCACACTTGGGTGCCCCTCAGGTGCTGGTTTGGTGGGCGGGGCCCCTCAGAGGCCGAATTGGTGGGCGGGGCCCCTCAGGGGACTATTTGGTGGGTGGGGTCACTCTGGGTCCGATTTGGTGGGCGGGGCCACTCGGGGTCCGATTTGGTGGGCGGGGCCCCTGGGGGTCCGATTTGGCGGGCGGGGACCCTCGCGGTCCGATTTGTGGGCGGAGCCCCTGGGTGTCCGATTTGGTGGGCGGGGTCACTCTGAGTCCGATTTGGTGGGTGGAGCCACTCTGGGTCCGATTTGGTGGGCAGGGTCACTCTGGGTCCGATTTGGTGGGCGGGGCCCCTCAGGGTCCGATTTGGTGGGCGGGGCCCCTCAGGGTCCGATTTGGTGGGCGGGGCCCCTCAGGGGCCAATTTGGTGGGCGGGGCCCCTCAGGGGCCGATTTGGTGGGCGGGGCCCCTCTGGGTCCGATTTGGGGGACGGAGTCACTCGGGGTCCGATTTGGGGGGCGGGGTCACTCGGGTCTGATTTGGGGGCGAGGTCACTCAGGTTCCGATTTGTGGGGCGGGGTCACTTGGGGTCCGATTTGGGGGCCGGGTGCGCACTTACTTTTCACACACGGGACGAGAGGGTGTCATAGTCACTTTATTCTGATGTTTGACTTTGATAAATGATCATGTCCTAAAATGGACACTGTACATTTGCATAGCTGCCATCTTTGGAAGGTCAAGTTGGGGGTAATGGAAAGTTCGCCATTATTTCCTATGGGAAATTTTTTTTTTTTAAATGCGATTTTTTAAAAAAAACTACAAATCGGATAGACATGAAAAATACTTAGCACACCTCTCGTGGGCGCTGGCTTCGAAATGATGCCTCACTGGAGTCTGTGCGTGCAGCGGTTCGAGCCGCATTAATTGCGGAAAAAAACTGAATAAGTTTCCCACGTTCGGATTACAATTTTAATACTAGATGGGTATTTCCTGAAGGAACTACAGATAGTGCTTTGTAAAGGTGCCCGGGCTGCCCCTGCAAGACTTTCACACTTGGGTGCCCTTCAGGCGCTGGTTTGGTGGGCGGGGCCCCTCAGGGGATGATTTGGTGGGCGGGGCCACTCTGTGTCCGATTTGGTAGACGGGACCACTCTGGGTCCGATTTGGTGGGCGGGGCCACTCTGGGTCAGATTTGGTGGGCGGGGCCACTCTGGGTCAGATTTGGTGGGCGGGGCACCTCGGTCAGATTTGGTGGGCGGGGCACCTCTGGGTCAGATTTGGTGGGCGGGGCACCTCTGGGTCACAATTGGTGGGCGGGGTCACTCTGGGTCACATTTGGTGGGCGGGGTCACTCTGGGTCACATTTGGTGGGCGGGGTCACTCTGGGTCACATTTGGTGGGCGGGGTCACTCTGGGTCACATTTGGTGGGCGGGGTCACTCTGGGTCACATTTGGTGGGCGGGGTCACTCTGGGTCACATTTGGTGGGCGGGGTCACTCTGGGTCACATTTGGTGGGCGGAGTCACTCTGGGTCACATTTGGTGGGCGGGGTCACTCTGGGTCACATTTGGTGGGCGGGGTCACTCTGGGTCACATTTGGTGGGCGGGGTCACTCTGGGTCACATTTGGTGGGCGGGGCACCTCTGGGTCACATTTGGTGGGCGGGGCACCTCTGGGTCACATTTGGTGGGCGGGGTCACTCTGGGTCACATTTGGTGGGCGGGGTCACTCTGGGTCACATTTGGTGGGCGGGGTCACTCTGGGTCACATTTGGTGGGCGGGGTCACTCTGGGTCACATTTGGTGGGCGGGGTCACTCTGGGTCACATTTGGTGGGCGGGGTCACTCTGGGTCACATTTGGTGGGCGGGGTCACTCTGGGTCACATTTGGTGGGCGGGGTCACTCTGGGTCACATTTGGTGGGCGGGGTCACTCTGGGTCACATTTGGTGGGCGGGGTCACTCTGGGTCACATTTGGTGGGCGGGGTCACTCTGGGTCACATTTGGTGGGCGGGGTCACTCTGGGTCACATTTGGTGGGCGGGGTCACTCTGAGTCACATTTGGTGGGCGGGGTCACTCTGGGTCACATTTGGTGGGCGGGGTCACTCTGGGTCCGATTTGGTGGGCGGGGTCACTCTGGGTCCGATTTGGTGGGCGGGGTCACTCTGGGTCCGATTTGGTGGGCGGGGCACCTCTGGGTCCGATTTGGTGGGCGGGGCCACTCGCGGTCCGATTTGGTGGGCGGGGCCACTCGGGGTCACATTTGGTGGGCGAGGTCACATTTGGTGGGCGGGGTCACTCTGGGTCACATTTGGTGGGCGGGGTCACTCTGGGTCACATTTGGTGGGCGGGGTCACTCTGGGTCACATTTGGTGGGCGGGGTCACTTTGGGTCACATTTGGTGGGCGGGGTCACTCTGGGTCACCTTTGGTGGGCGGGGACACTCTGGGTCACATTTGGTGGGCGGGGTCACTCTGGGTCACATTTGGTGGGCGGGGTCACTCTGGGTCACATTTGGTGGGCGGAGTCACTCTGGGTCACATTTGGTGGGCGGGGTCACTCTGGGTCACATTTGGTTGGCGGGGTCACTCTGGGTCACATTTGGTGGGCGGGGTCACTCTGGGTCACATTTGGTGGGCGGGGTCACTCTGGGTCACATTTGGTGGGCGGGATCACTCTGGGTCACATTTGGTGGGCGGGGTCACATTTGGTGGGCGGGGTCACTCTGGGTCACATTTGGTGGGCGGGGTCACTCTGGGTCACATTTGGTGGGCGGGGTCACTCTGGGTCACATTTGGTGGGCGGGGTCACTCTGGGTCACATTTGGTGGGCGGGGTCACTCTGGGTCACATTTGGTGGGCGGGGTCACTCTGGGTCACATTTGGTGGGCGGGGTCACTCTGGGTCACATTTGGTGGGCGGGGTCACTCTGGGTCACATTTGGTGGGCGGGGTCACTCTGGGTCACATTTGGTGGGCGGGGTCACATTTGGTGGGCGGGGTCACATTTGGTGGGCGGGGTCACATTTGGTGGGCGGGGTCACATTTGGTGGGCGGGGTCACTCTGGGTCACATTTGGTGGGCGGGGTCACTCTGGGTCACATTTTGTGGGCGGGGTCACTCTGGGTCACATTTGGTGGGCGGGGTCACTCTGGGTCACATTTGGTGGGCGGGGTCACTCTGGGTCACATTTGGTGGGCGGGGTCACTCTGGGTCACATTTGGTGGGCGGGGTCACTCTGGGTCACATTTGGTGGGCGGGGTCACTCTGGGTCACATTTGGTGGGCGGGGTCACTCTGGGTCACATTTGGTGGGCGGGGTCACTCTGGGTCACATTTGGTGGGCGGGGTCACTCTGGGTCCCATTTGGTGGGCGGGGTCACTCTGGGTCCCATTTGGTGGGCGGGGTCACTCTGGGTCCCATTTGGTGGGCGGGGTCACTCTGGGTCCCATTTGGTGGGCGGGGTCACTCTGGGTCCCATTTGGTGGGCGGGGTCACTCTGGGTCCGATTTGGTGGGCGGGGTCACTCTGGGTCCGATTTGGTGGGCGGGGTCACTCTGGGTCCGATTTGGTGGGCGGGGTCACTCTGGGTCCGATTTGGTGGGCGGGGTCACTCTGGGTCCGATTTGGTGGGCGGGGTCACTCTGGGTCCGATTTGGTGGGCGGGGTCACTCTGGGTCACATTTGGTGGGCGGGGTCACTCTGGGTCACATTTGGTGGGCGGGGTCACTCTGGGTCACATTTGGTGGGCGGGGTCACTCTGGGTCACATTTGGTGGGCGGGGTCACTCTGGGTCCCATTTGGTGGGCGGGGTCACTCTGGGTCCCATTTGGTGGGCGGGGTCACTCTGGGTCCCATTTGGTGGGCGGGGTCACTCTGGGTCCGATTTGGTGGGCGGGGTCACTCTGGGTCCGATTTGGCGGGCGGGGTCACTCTGGGTCCGATTTGGCGGGCGGGGTCACTCTGGGTCCGATTTGGCGGGCGGGGTCACTCTGGGTCCGATTTGGCGGGCGGGGTCACTCTGGGTCCGATTTGGCGGGCGGGGTCACTCTGGGTCCGATTTGGTGGGCGGGGTCACTCTGGGTCCGATTTGGTGGGCGGGGTCACTCTGGGTCACATTTGGTGGGCGGGGTCACTCTGGGTCACATTTGGTGGTCGGGGCCCCTCAGGGTCCGATTTGGTGGTCGTGGCCCCTCAGGGTCCGATTTGGTGGTCGGGGCCCCTCAGGGTCCGATTTGGTGGTCGGGGCCCCTCAGGGTCCGATTTGGTGGTCGGGGCCCCTCAGGGTCCGATTTGGTGGTCGGGGCCCCTCAGGGTCCGATTTGGTGGTCGGGGCCCCTCAGGGTCCGATTTGGTGGTCGGGGCCCCTCGGCCTCCGATTTGGTGGTCGGGGCCCCTCTGCCTCCTATTTGGTGGGCTGGACACCTCAGGTAACAATTTAACAATTTGGTGGGTTGGTCACTTTAAGAGCTGATATTATCTGGCAAAACTGTGTCCTGGTGGGGTCATGTAGAGTTCGTAGGCGTTGCCATAGTAACTGGGTGTGACTGCACACAGCACTGAGCTAATCAGCCAGGTGGCAGTTGGCAGTTAGTTTGAAATTGCCTCAGAAAACAGCCATTTTACCTTATGGGAAAATTTACCCATTGAGAAATTGCATTCCAATCAGGGGAAAAACGCAAATTGCGCCAAAGCTACAAATCCGATCGACACGAAAAATACTTAGCACACCTCTTGGGGACGCTGGCTTCGAAATGACACCTCACTGGAGTCTGTGCGTGCAGCGGTTTGGGCCGCATTAATCGCGGACTGAATAATAATAATAATAATAATAATAAGTTGTCTACGGGGGAATAACAATATAGTGCTTTTTACAAAAGCACTATAACTAGATGGGTATTTCCTGAAGGAACTACAGATAGTGCTTTGTAATGGTGCCCGGGCTGCCCCTGCAAGACTTTCACACTTGGGTGCCCCTCAGGCGCTGGTTTGGTGGGCGGGGCCCCTCAGGGGATGATTTGGTGGGCGGGGCCACTCTGTGTCCGATTTGGTAGACGGGACCACTCTGGGTCCGATTTGGTGGGCGGGGCCACTCTGGGTCAGATTTGGTGGGCGGGGCCACTCTGGGTCAGATTTGGTGGGCTGAGCACCTCTGGGTCAGATTTGGTGGGCAGGTCACCTCGGTCAGATTTGGTGGGCGGGGCACCTCTGGGTCAGATTTGGTGGGCGGGGCACCTCTGGGTCAGATTTGGTGGGCGGGGCACCTCTGGGTCACATTTGGTGGGCGGGGTCACTCTGGGTCACATTTGGTGGGCGGGGTCACTCTGGGTCACATTTGGTGGGCGGGGTCACTCTGGGTCACATTTGGTGGGCGGGGTCACTCTGGGTCACATTTGGTGGGCGGGGTCACTCTGGGTCACATTTGGTGGGCGGGGTCACTCTGGGTCACATTTGGTGGGCAAGGTCACTCTGAGTCACATTTGGTGGGCGGGGTCACTCTGGGTCACATTTGGTGGGCGGGGTCACTCTGGGTCACATTTGGTGGGCGGGGTCACTCTGGGTCACATTTGGTGGGCGGGGTCACTCTGGGTCACATTTGGTGGGCGGGGTCACTCTGGGTCACATTTGGTGGGCGGGGTCACTCTGGGTCACATTTGGTGGGCAGGGTCACTCTGGGTCACATTTGGTGGGCGGGGTCACTCTGGGTCACATTTGGTGGGCGGGGTCACTCTGAGTCACATTTGGTGGGCGGGGTCACTCTGGGTCCGATTTGGTGGGCGGGGTCACTCTGGGTCCGATTTGGTGGGCGGGGTCACTCTGGGTCCGATTTGGTGGGCGGGGCACCTCTGGGTCCGATTTGGTGGGCGGGGCCACTCGCGGTCCGATTTGGTGGGCGGGGCCACTCGCGGTCCGATTTGGTGGGCGGGGTCACATTTGGTGGGCGGGGTCACTCTGGGTCACATTTGGTGGGCGGGGTCACTCTGGGTCACATTTGGTGGGCGGGGTCACTCTGGGTCACCTTTGGTGGGCGGGGTCACTCTGGGTCACATTTGGTGGGCGGGGTCACTCTGGGTCACATTTGGTGGGCGGGGTCACTGTCACATTTGGTGGGCAGGGTCACTCTGGGTCACATTTGGTGAGCGGGGTCACTCTGGGTCACATTTGGTGGGCGGGGTCACTCTGGGTCACATTTGGTGGGCGGGGTCACTCTGGGTCACATTTGGTGGGCGGGGTCACTCTAGGTCACATTTGGTGGGCGGGGTCACTCTGGGTCACATTTGGTGGGCGGGGTCACTCTGGGTCACATTTGGTGGGCGGGGTCACTCTGGGTCACATTTGGTGGGCGGGGTCACTCTGGGTCACATTTGGTGGGCGGGGTCACTCTGGGTCACATTTGGTGGGCGGGGTCACTCTGAGTCACATTTGGTGGGCGGGGTCACTCTGGGTCACATTTGGTGGGCGGGGTCACTCTGGGTTCGATTTGGTGGGCGGGGTCACTCTGGGTCCGATTTGGTGGGCGGGGTCACTCTGGGTCCGATTTGGTGGGCGGGGTCACATTTGGTGGGCGGGGTCACATTTGGTGGGCGGGGTCACTCTGGGTCACATTTGGTGGGCGGGGTCACTCTGGGTCACCTTTGGTGGGCGGGGTCACTCTGGGTCAAATTTGGTGGGCGGGGTCACTCTGGGTCACATTTGGTGGGCGGGGTCACTCTGGGTCCGATTTGGTGGGCAGGGGTCACTCTGTGTCACATTTGGTGGGCGGGGTCACTCTGGGTCACATTTGGTGGGCGGGGTCACTCTGGGTCACATTTGGTGGGCGGGGTCACTCTGGGTCACATTTGGTGGGCGGGGTCACTCTGGGTCACATTTGGTGGGCGGGGTCACTCTGGGTCACATTTGGTGGGCGGGGTCACTCTGGGTCCGATTTGGTGGGCGGGGTCACTCTGGGTCACATTTGGTGGGCGGGGTCACTCTGGGTCACATTTGGTGGGCGGGGTCACTCTGGGTCACATTTGGTGGGCGGGGTCACTCTGGGTCACATTTGGTGGGCGGGGTCACTCTGGGTCACCTTTGGTGGGCGGGGTCACTCTGGGTCACATTTGGTGGGCGGGGTCACTCTGGGTCACATTTGGTGGGCGGGGTCACTCTGGGTCACATTTGGTGGGCGGGGTCACTCTGGGTCACATTTGGTGAGCGGGGTCACTCTGGGTCACATTTGGTGGGCGGGGTCACTCTGGGTCACATTTGGTGGGCGGGGTCACTCTGGGTCACATTTGGTGGGCGGGGTCACTCTGGGTCACATTTGGTGGGCGGGGTCACTCTGGGTCACATTTGGTGGGCGGGGTCACTCTGGGTCACATTTGGTGGGCGGGGTCACTCTGGGTCACATTTGGTGGGCGGGGTCACTCTGGGTCACATTTGGTGGGCGGGGTCACTCTGGGTCACATTTGGTGGGCGGGGTCACTCTGGGTCACATTGGGTGGGCGGGGTCACTCTGGGTCACATTGGGTGGGCGGAGTCACTCTGGGTCCGATTTGGTGGGCGGGGTCACTCTGGGTCACATTTGGTGGGCGGGGTCACTCTGAGTCACATTTGGTGGGCGGGGTCACTCTGGGTCCGATTTGGTGGGCGGGGTCACTCTGGGTCCGATTTGGTGGGCGGGGTCACTCTGGGTCCGATTTGGTGGGCGGGGTCACTCTGGGTCCGATTTGGTGGGCGGGGCACCTCTGGGTCCGATTTGGTGGGCGGGGCCACTCGCGTTCCGATTTGGTGGGCGGGGTCACATTTGGTGGGCGGGGTCACATTTGGTGGGCGGGGTCACTCTGGGTCACATTTGGTGGGCGGGGTCACTCTGGGTCACATTTGGTGGGCGGGGTCACTCTGGGTCACATTTGGTGGGCGGGGTCATTCTGCGTCACATTTGGTGGGCGGGGTCACTCTGGGTCCGATTTGGTGGGCAGGGGTCACTCTGGGTCACATTTGGTGGGCGGGGTCACTCTGGGTCACATTTGGTGGGCGGGGTCACTCTGGGTCACATTTGGTGGGCGGGGTCACTCTGGGTCACATTTGGTGGGCGGGGTCACTCTGGGTCAGATTTGGTGGGCGGGGTCACTCTGGGTCACATTTGGTGGGCGGGGTCACTCTGGGTCACATTTGGTGGGTGGGGTCACTCTGGGTCACATTTGGTGGGCGGGGTCACTCTGGGTCACCTTTGGTGGGCGGGGTCACTCTGGGTCACCTTTGGTGGGCGGGGTCACTCTGGGTCACCTTTGGTGGGCGGGGTCACTCTGGGTCACCTTTGGTGGGCGGGGTCACTCTGGGTCACCTTTGGTGGGCGGGGTCACTCTGGGTCACATTTGGTGGGCGGGGTCACTCTGGGTCACATTTGGTGGGCGGGGTCACTCTGGGTCACATTTGGTGAGCGGGGTCACTCTGGGTCACATTTGGTGGGCGGGGTCACTCTGGGTCACATTTGGTGGGCGGGGTCACTCTGGGTCACATTTGGTGGGCGGGGTCACTCTGGGTCACATTTGGTGGGCGGGGTCACTCTGGGTCACATTTGGTGGGCGGGGTCACTCTAGGTCACATTTGGTGGGCGGGGTCACTCTGGGTCACATTTGGTGGGCGGGGTCACTCTGGGTCACATTTAGTGGGCGGGGTCACTCTGGGTCACATTTGGTGGGCGGGGTCACTCTGGGTCACATTTGGTGGGCGGGGTCACTCTGGGTCACATTTGGTGGGCGGGGTCACTCTGAGTCACATTTGGTGGGCGGGGTCACTCTGGGTCACATTTGGTGGGCGGGGTCACTCTGGGTTCGATTTGGTGGGCGGGGTCACTCTGGGTCCGATTTGGTGGGCGGGGTCACTCTGGGTCCGATTTGGTGGGCGGGGTCACATTTGGTGGGCGGGGTCACATTTGGTGGGCGGGGTCACTCTGGGTCACATTTGGTGGGCGGGGTCACTCTGGGTCACCTTTGGTGGGCGGGGTCACTCTGGGTCACATTTGGTGGGCGGGGTCACTCTGGGTCACATTTGGTGGGCGGGGTCACTCTGGGTCCGATTTGGTGGGCAGGGGTCACTCTGTGTCACATTTGGTGGGCGGGGTCACTCTGGGTCACATTTGGTGGGCGGGGTCACTCTGGGTCACATTTGGTGGGCGGGGTCACTCTGGGTCACATTTGGTGGGCGGGGTCACTCTGGGTCACATTTGGTGGGCGGGGTCACTCTGGGTCACATTTGGTGGGCGGGGTCACTCTGGGTCCGATTTGGTGGGCGGGGTCACTCTGGGTCACATTTGGTGGGCGGGGTCACTCTGGGTCACATTTGGTGGGCGGGGTCACTCTGGGTCACATTTGGTGGGCGGGGTCACTCTGGGTCACATTTGGTGGGCGGGGTCACTCTGGGTCACCTTTGGTGGGCGGGGTCACTCTGGGTCACATTTGGTGGGCGGGGTCACTCTGGGTCACATTTGGTGGGCGGGGTCACTCTGGGTCACATTTGGTGGGCGGGGTCACTCTGGGTCACATTTGGTGAGCGGGGTCACTCTGGGTCACATTTGGTGGGCGGGGTCACTCTGGGTCACATTTGGTGGGCGGGGTCACTCTGGGTCACATTTGGTGGGCGTGGTCACTCTGGGTCACATTTGGTGGGCGGGGTCACTCTGGGTCACATTTGGTGGGCGGGGTCACTCTGGGTCACATTTGGTGGGCGGGGTCACTCTAGGTGACATTTGGTGGGCGGGGTCACTCTGGGTCACATTTGGTGGGCGGGGTCACTCTGGGTCACATTTGGTGGGCGGGGTCACTCTGGGTCACATTTGGTGGGCGGGGTCACTCTGGGTCACATTGGGTGGGCGGAGTCACTCTGGGTCCGATTTGGTGGGCGGGGCACCTCTGGGTCCGATTTGGTGGGCGGGGCCACTCGCGGTCCGATTTGGTGGGCGGGGTCACATTTGGTGGGCGGGGTCACATTTGGTGGGCGGGGTCACTCTGGGTCACATTTGGTGGGCGGGGTCACTCTGGGTCACATTTGGTGGGCGGGGTCATTCTGCATCACATTTGGTGGGCGGGGTCACTCTGGGTCCGATTTGGTGGGCAGGGGTCACTCTGGGTCACATTTGGTGGGCGGGGTCACTCTGGGTCACATTTGGTGGGCGGGGTCACTCTGGGTCACATTTGGTGGGCGGGGTCACTCTGGGTCACATTTGGTGGGCGGGGTCACTCTGGGTCAGATTTGGTGGGCGGGGTCACTCTGGGTCACATTTGGTGGGCGGGGTCACTCTGGGTCACATTTGGTGGGCGGGGTCACTCTGGGTCACATTTGGTGGGCGGGGTCACTCTGGGTCACATTTGGTGGGTGAGGTCACTCTGGGTCACATTTGGTGGGCGGGGTCACTCTGGGTCACATTTGGTGGGCGGGGTCACTCTGGGTCACATTTGGTGGGTGAGGTCACTCTGGGTCACATTTGGTGGGCGGGGTCACTCTGGGTCACATTGGGTGGGCGGAGTCACTCTGGGTCCGATTTGGTGGGCGGGGGTCACTCTGGGTCCGATTTGGTGGGCGGGGTCACTCTGGGTCACATTTGGTGGGCGGGGTCACTCTGAGTCACATTTGGTGGGCGGGGTCACTCTGGGTCACATTTGGTGGGCGGGGTCACTCTGGGTCACAATTGGTGGGCGGGGTCACTCTGGGTCACATTTGGTGGGCGGGGTCACTCTGGGTCACATTTGGTGGGCGGGGTCACTCTGGGTCACATTTGGTGGGCGGGGTCACTCTGGGTCACATTTGGTGGGCGGGGTCACTCTGGGTCACATTTGGTGGGCGGGGTCACTCTGGGTCACATTTGGTGAGCGGGGTCACTCTGGGTCACATTTGGTGTGCGGGTCACTTTAAGAGCTGATATTATCTGGCAAAACTGTGTCCTGGTGGGGTCATGTAGAGTTCGTAGGCGTTGTCATAGTAACTGGGTCTGACTTCGCATATCAATGAGCTGATCAGCCAGGTGGCAGTTGGCAGTTATTTTGAAATTGCCTCAGAAATCAGCCATTTCCCCATTGAAATGCATTGAGACAAAATTTTCAAACGCCAATTGCGCCAAAACTACAAATCCGATCGACACGAAAAATACTTAGCACACCTGCCAGGAACGCAAGCTTCGAAATGACACCTCACTGGAGTCTGTGCGTGCAGCGGTTCGGGCCGCATTAATTGCGGACTGAATAATAATAATAATAAGAAGTTGTCTACGGTGGAATAACAATATAGTGCTTTTTACAAAAGCACTATAATAAGTTGACGACGGTGGAATAACAATATAGTGCTTTGTTCCAAAGCACTATAATAAGTTGACGACGGTGGAATAACAATATAGTGCTTTGTTCCAAAGCACTATAACTAGATGGGTATTTCCTGAAGGAACTACAGATAGTGCTTTGGAATGGTGCCCAGGCTGCCCCTGCAAGACTTTCACACTTGGGTGCCCCTCAGGTGCTGATTTGGTGGGCGGGGCCCCTCAGGGTCCGATCTGGTGGGCGGGGTCACTCTGGGTCGATTTGGTGGGCGTGGTCACTCTGGGTCCGATTTGGTGGGCGGGGCCCCTCAGGGTCCGATTTGGTGGGCGGGGTCACTCTGGGTCCGATTTGGTGGGCGGGGTCACTCTGGGTCCGATTTGGTAGGCGGGGTCACTCTGGGTCCGATTTGGTGAGCGGGGTCACTCTGGGTCACATTTGGTGGGCTGGGTCACTCTGGGTCACATTTGGTGGGCGGGGTCACTCTGGGTCACATTTGGTGGGCGGGGTCACTCTGGGTCACATTTGGTGGGCGGGGTCACTCTGGGTCACATTTGGTGGGCGGGGTCACTCTGGGTCACATTTGGTGGGCGGGGTCACTCTGGGTCACATTTGGTGGGCGGGGTCACTCTGGGTCACATTTGGTGGGCGGGGTCACTCTGGGTCACATTTGGTGGGCGGGGTCACTCTGGGTCACATTTGGTGGGCGGGGTCACTCTGGGTCACATTTGGTGGGCGGGGTCACTCTGGGTCACATTTGGTGGGCGGGGTCACTCTGGGTCACATTTGGTGGGCGGGGTCACTCTGGGTCACATTTGGTGGGCGGGGTCACTCTGGGTCACATTTGGTGGGCGGGGTCACTCTGGGTCACATTTGGTGGGCGGGGTCACTCTGGGTCACATTTGGTGGGCGGGGTCACTCTGGGTCACATTTGGTGGGCGGGGTCACTCTGGGTCACATTTGGTGGGCGGGGTCACTCTGGGTCACATTTGGTGGGCGGGGTCTCTCTGGGTCACATTTGGTGGGCGGGGTCACTCTGGGTCACATTTGGTGGGCGGGGTCACTCTGGGTCACATTTGGTGGGCGGGGTCACTCTGGGTCACATTTGGTGGGCGGGGTCACTCTGGGTCACATTTGGTGGGCGGGGTCACTCTGGGTCACATTTGGTGGGCGGGGTCACTCTGGGTCACATTTGGTGGGCGGGGTCACTCTGGGTCACATTTGGTGGGCGGGGTCACTCTGGGTCACATTTGGTGGGCGGGGTCACTCTGGGTCACATTTGGTGGGCGGGGTCACTCTGGGTCACATTTGGTGGGCGGGGTCTCTCTGGGTCACATTTGGTGGGCGGGGTCTCTCTGGGTCACATTTGGTGGGCGGGGTCACTCTGGGTCACATTTGGTGGGCGGGGTCACTCTGGGTCACATTTGGTGGGCGGGGTCACTCTGGGTCACATTTGGTGGGCGGGGTCACTCTGGGTCACATTTGGTGGGCGGGGTCACTCTGGGTCACATTTGGTGGGCGGGGTCACTCTGGGTCACATTTGGTGGGCGGGGTCACTCTGAGACATTTGGTGGGCGGAGTCACTCTGGGTCCCATTTGGTGGGCGGGGTCACTCTGGGTCACATTTGGTGGGCGGGGTCACTCTGGGTCACATTTGGTGGGCGGGGTCACTCTGGGTCACATTTGGTGGGCGGGGTCACTCTGGGTCACATTTGGTGGGCGGAGTCACTCTGGGTCACATTTGGTGGTCGGGGTCACTCTGGGTCACATTTGGTGGGCGGGGTCACTCTGGGTCACATTTGGTGGGCGGGGTCACTCTGGGTCACATTTAGTGGGCGGGGTCACTCTGGGTCACATTTGGTGGGCGGGGTCACTCTGAGTCACATTTGGTGGGCGGGGTCACTCTAGGTCACATTTGGTGGGCGGGGTCACTCTGGGTCCGATTTGGTGGGCGGGGTCACTCTGGGTCCGATTTGGTGGGCGGGGTTACTCTGGCTCTGGGTCCGAATTGGGGGCCGGGGGCGCACTTACTTTTGCACATCCTGGGCCGGGGGCGCACTTACTTCTCACACACGGGGCAGGGTGCACTTACTTTTGCACACACGGGGGCGGGGGCGTACTTACTTTTGCACACACGGGGGCGGGGGCGCACTTACTTTTGCACAACTGGGACCGGGGGTGCACTTACTTTTGCACATGCGGGGCCGGGGGCGCACTTACTTTTCACACACGGGGGCGGGGGTGCACTTACTTTTGCACATCCAGGGCCGGGGTCGCACTTACTTTTCACACACGGGGTCGGGGGTGCACTTACTTTTGCACACACGGGGGCGGGGGTGCAGTTACTTTTGCACACACAGGGCGGGGGTGCACTTACTTTTATACACTTGGGGTGGGGGTGAACTTAGTTTTGCATACACAAGGGGTGCACTTACTTTTGCACACATGGGGCAGGGGTGCACTTACTTTTGCACACACGGGGCGGGGGTGCACTTACCCTCTGGGTCCAATTTGGTGGGCGGGGTCACTCGGTCCGATTTGGTGGGCTGACACCTCAGGTAACAATTTGGTGGGCAGGTCACTTTAAGAGCTGATATTATCTGGCAAAACTGTGTCCTGGTGGGGTCATGTAGAGTTTGTACGCGTTGGCATAGTAACTGGGTCTGACTTCGCATATCAATGAGCTGATCAGCCAGGTGGCAGTTGGCAGTTATTTTTTAAATTGCCTCAGATATCAGCCATTATACCTTATGGCAAAATTTCCCTATTGAAATGCATTGACAATGCTTTCCAATGAGGGAAAAACAATTTTCAATCGCACATTGCGCCAAAACTACAAATCTGATCGACACGAAAAATACTTAGCACACCTCTCATGGACGCTGGCTTCGAAATGACACCTCACTGGAGTCTGTGCGTGCAGCGGTTCGGGCCGCATTAATTGCGGAAAAAAGCCTAATAATAAGAATAATAATAAGAACTAGATGGGTATTTCCTGAAGGAACTACAGATAGTGCTTTGGAATGGTGCCCGGGCTGCCCCTGCAAGATTTTCACACTTGGGTGCCCCTCAGGTGCAGGTTTGGTGGACGGGGCCTCTCAGAGGCCGAATTGGTGGGCAGGGCCCCTCAGGGGCCAATTTTGTGTGCGGGATCACTCTGGATCTGAATGGTGGGCGGGGCACCTCAGGGTCCAATTTGGTGGGCGGGGCATCTCTGGGTCCGATTTGGTGGGCGGGGCCCCTCAGGGTTCGATTTGGTGGGCGGGGCCCCTCAGGGGCCAATTTGGTGGGCGGGGCCGCTCTGGGTCCGATTTTGTGGGCGGGGCCGCTCTGGGTCATAGTTGGTGGGCGGGGCCCCTCTGTGTCCGATTTGGTGGGCGGGGCCCCTCTGTGTCCGATTTGGTGGGCGGGGCCCCTCTGGGTCAGATTTGGTGGGCGGGGCCACTCTGGGTCCGATTTGGTGGGCGGGGCCACTCTGGGTCCGATTTGGTGGGCGGGGCCACTCTGGGTCCGATTTGGTGGGCGGGGCCACTCTGGGTCCGATTTGGTGGGCGGGGCCACTCTGGGTCCGATTTGGTGGGCGGGGCCACTCTGGGTCCGATTTGGTGGGCGGGGTCACTCTGGGTCCGGTTTGGTGGGCGGGGTCACTCGGGGTCCGATTTGGGGGGTGGGGTCACTCGGGTCCAATTTGGGGGTTGGCGTCACTCGGGGTCCGATTTGGGGGCCGGGGGCGCACTTACATTTTACACATGGGACCGGGGGTGCACTTACTTTTCACCCACGGGACCGGGGGTGCACTTACTTTTCACACACGGGATGAGAGGGTGTCAAAGTCACTTTATTCTGATGTTTGACTTTGATAAATGATCATGTCCTAAAATGGACACCGTACATTTGCATAGCTGCCATCTTTGGAAGGTCAAGTTGGGGGTAATGGAAAGTTTCCAATTATTTCCTATGGGAATTTTTAATTTTTAAATGCGATTTTTTAAAAAACTACAAATCGTATCGACACGAAAAATACTTAGCACACTTCTCGTGGACGCTGGCTTCGAAATGACACCTCACTGGTGTCTGTGCGTGCAGCGGTTCGGGCTGCATTAATTGCGGAAAAAAGCCTAATAATTATAACTAAAGATTGCAAAGTTAATACTAGATGGGTATTTCCTGAAGGAACTACAGATAGTGCTTTGTAATGGTGCCCGGGCTGCCCCTGCAAGACTTTCACACTTGGGTGCCCTTCAGGCGCTGGTTTGGTGGGCGGGGCCCCTCAGGGTCCGATTTGGTGGGCGGGGCCACTCTGGGTCAGATTTGGTGGGCGGGGCCACTCTGGGTCAGATTTGGTGGGCGGGGCACCTCTGGGTCAGATTTGGTGGGCGGGGCACCTCTGGGTCACATTTGGTGGGCGGGGTCACTCTGGGTCACATTTGGTGGGCGGGGTCACTCTGGGTCACATTTGGTGGGCGGGGTCACATTTGGTGGGCGGGGTCACTCTGGGTCACATTTGGTGGGCGGGGTCACTCTGAGTCACATTTGGTGGGCGGAGTCACTCTGGGTCCGATTTGGTGGGTGGGGTCACTCTGGGTCCGATTTGGTGGGCGGGGTCACTCTGGGTCACATTTCGTGGGCGGGGTCACTCTGGGTCACATTTGGTGGGCGGGGTCACTCTGGGTCACATTTGGTGGGCGGGGTCACTCTGGGTCACATTTGGTGGGCGGGGTCACTCTGGGTCACATTTGGTGGGCGGGGTCACTCTGAGTCACATTTGGTGGGCGGGGTCACTCTGGGTCACATTTGGTGGGCGGGGTCACTCTGGGTCCGATTTGGTGGGCGGGGTTACTCTGGGTCCGATTTGGTGGGCGGGGCACCTCTGGGTCCGATTTGCTGGGCGGGGCCACTCGGGGTCACATTTGGTGGGCGGGGTCACATTTGGTGGGCGGGGTCACTCTGGGTCACATTTGGTGGGCGGGGTCACTCTGGGTCACATTTGGTGGGCGGGGTCACTCTGGGTCACATTTGGTGGGCGGGGTCACTCTGGGTCACATTTGGTGGGCGGGGTCACATTTGGTGGGCGGGGTCACTCTGGGTCACATTTGGTGGGCGGGGTCACTCTGGGTCACATTTGGTGGGCGGGGTCACTCTGGGTCACATTTGGTGGGTGGGATCACTCTGGGTCACATTTGGTGGGCGGGGTCACTCTGGGTCACATTTGGTGGGCGGGGTCACTCTGGGTCACATTTGGTGGGCGGGGTCACTCTGGGTCACATTTGGTGGGCGGGATCACTCTGGGTCACATTTGGTGCGCGGGGTCACTCTGGGTCACATTTGGTGGGCGGGGTCACTCTGGGTCACATTTGGTGGGCGGGGTCACTCTGGGTCACATTTGGTGGGCGGGGTCACTCAGGGTCCGATTTGGTGGGCGGGGTCACTCGGGGTCCGATTTGGTGGGCGGGGCCACTCGGGGTCACATTTGGTGGGCGTGGTCACATTTGGTGGGCGGGGCCACTCGGGGTCACATTTGGTGGGCTTGGTCACATTTGGTGGGCGGGGCCACTCGGGGTCACATTTGGTGGGCGTGGTCACATTTGGTGGGCGGGGCCACTCGGGTCACATTTGGTGGGCGTGGTCACATTTGGTGGGCGGGGTCACTCGGGGTCCGATTTGGTGGGCGGGGTCACTCAGGGTCCGATTTGGTGAGCGGGGTCACTCGGGGTCACATTTGGTGGGCGTGGTTACATTTGGTGGGCGGGGTCACATTTGGTGGGCGTGGTCACATTTGGTGGGCGGGGCCACTCGGGGTCACATTTGGTGGGCGGGGCCACTCGGGGTCACATTTGGTGGGCGGGGCCACTCGGGGTCACATTTGGTGGGCGGGGCCACTCGGGGGTCACATTTGGTGGGCGGGGCCACTCGGGGGTCACATTTGGTGGGCGGGGCCACTCGGGGGTCACATTTGGTGGGCGGGGCCACTCGGGGGTCACATTTGGTGGGCGGGGCCACTCGGGGGTCACATTTGGTGGGCGGGGCCACTCGGGGGTCACATTTGGTGGGCGGGGCCACTCGGGGGTCACATTTGGTGGGCGGGGCCACTCGGGGGTCACATTTGGTGGGCGGAGTAACATTTGGTGGGCGGGGCCACTCGGGGTCACATTTGGTGGGCGGGGCCACTCGGGGTCACATTTGGTGGGCGGGGCCACTCGGGGGGTCACATTTGGTGGGCGGGGCCACTCGGGGTCACATTTGGTGGGCGGGGTCACTCTGGGTCACATTTGGTGGGCGGGGTCACTCTGGGTCACATTTGGTGGGCGGGGTCACATTTGGTGGGCGGGGCCACTCGGGGTCACATTTGGTGGGCGGGGCCACTCGGGGTCACATTTGGTGGGCGGGCCACTCGGGGTCACATTTGGTGGGCGGGGCCACTCGGGGTCACATTTGGTGGGCGGGGCCACTCGGGGTCACATTTGGTGGGCGGGGCCACTCGGGGTCACATTTGGTGGGCGGGGTCACTCGGGGTCACATTTGGTGGGCGGGGTCACTCTGGGTCACATTTGGTGGGCGGGGTCACTCGGGGTCACATTTGGTGGGCGGGGTCACTCGGGGTCACATTTGGTGGGCGGGGTCACTCGGGGTCACATTTGGTGGGCGGGGTCACTCGGGGTCACATTTGGTGGGCGGGGTCACTCTGGGTCTGATTTGGTGGCCGGGGTCACTCTGGGTCACATTTGGTGGGCGGGGTCACTCTGGGTCCGATTTGGTGGGCGGGGTCACTCTGGGTCACATTTGGTGGGCGGGGTCACTCTGGGTCACATTTGGTGGGCGGGGTCACTCTGGGTCACATTTGGTGGGCGGGGTCACTCTGGGTCACATTTGGTGGGCGGGGTCACTCTGGGTCACATTTGGTGGGCGGGGTCACTCTGGGTACGATTTGGTGGCCGGGGTCACTCTGGGTCTGATTTGGTGGCCGGGGTCACTCTGGGTCACATTTGGTGGGCGGGGTCAGTCTGGGTCACATTTGGTGGGCGGGGTCAGTCTGGGTTACATTTGGTGGGCGGGGTCAGTCTGGGTCACATTTGGTGGGCGGGGTCACTCTGGGTCACATTTGGTGGGCGGGGTCACTCTGGGTCACATTTGGTGGGCGGGGTCACTCTGGGTCACATTTGGTGGGCGGGGTCACTCTGGGTCACATTTGGTGGGCGGGGTCACTCTGGGTCACATTTGGTGGGCGGGGTCACTCTGGGTCACATTTGGTGGGCGGGGTCACTCTGGGTCACATTTGGTGGGCGGGGTCACTCTGGGTCACATTTGGTGGGCGGGGTCACTCTGGGTCACATTTGGTGGGCGGGGTCACTCTGGGTCACATTTGGTGGGCGGGGTCACTCTGGGTCACATTTGGTGGGCGGGGTCACTCTGGGTCACATTTGGTGGGCGGGGTCACTCTGGGTCACATTTGGTGGGCGGGTCACTCTGGGTCACATTTGGTTGGCGGGGTCACTCTGGGTCACATTTGGTGGGCGGGGTCACTCTGGGTCCGATTTGGTGGGCGGGGTCACTCTGGGTCCGATTTGGTAGGCGGGGTCATTCTGGGTCCGATTTGGTGGGCGGGGTCACTCTAGGTCCGATTTGGTGGGCGGGGCCACTCGGGGTCCGATTTGGTGGGCGGGGCCACTCGAGCCTGATTTGGTGGGCTGCGCACCTCAGGTGCCAATTTGGTGCGCGGGTCACTTTAAGAGCTGATATTATCTGGCAAAACTGTGTCCTGGTGGGGTCATGTAGAGTTCGTACGCGTTGGCATAGTAACTGGATCTGACTTCGCATATCAATGAGCTGATCAGCCAGGTGGCAGTTGGCAGTTATTTTTTAAATTGCCTCAGATATCAGCCATTATACCTTATGTCAAAATTTCTCTATTGAAATGCATAGCGGCAATGCTTTCCAATGAGGGGGAATCAATTTTTAAACGCACATTGCGCCAAAACTACAAATTTGATCGACACGAAAAATACTTAGCACACCTCTCATGGACGCTGGCTTCGAAATGACACCTCACTGGAGTCTGTGCGTGCAGCGGTTCGGGCCGCATTAATTGCGGAAAAAAGCCTAATAATAATAAGAATAAGAAGAAGAACTAGATGGGTATTTCCTGAAGGAACTACAGATAGTGCTTTGTAATGGTGCCCGGGCTGCCCCTGCAAGACTTTCACACTTGGGTGCCCCTCAGGCGCTGGTTTGGTGGGCGGGGCCCCTCAGGGGATGATTTGGTGGGCGGGGCCACTCTGTGTCCGATTTGGTAGACGGGACCACTCTGGGTCCGATTTGGTGGGCGGGGCCACTCTGGGTCAGATTTGGTGGGCGGGGCCACTCTGGGTCAGATTTGGTGGGCAGAGCACCTCTGGGTCAGATTTGGTGGGCAGGGCACCTCTGGGTCAGATTTGGTGGGCGGGGCACCTCTGGGTCACATTTGTTGGGCGGTCTCACTCTGGGTCACATTTGGTGGGCGGGGTCACTTTGGGTCACATTTGGTGGGCGGAGTCACTCTGGGTCCGATTTGGTGGGCGGGGTCACTCTGGGTCCGATTTGGTGGGCGGGGTCACTCTGGGTCACATTTGGTGGGCGGGGTCACTCTGGGTCACATTTGGTGGGCGGGGTCACTCTGGGTCACATTTGGTGGGCGGGGTCACTCTGGGTCACATTTGGTGGGCGGGGTCACTCTGGGTCCGATTTGGTGGGCGGGGTCACTCTGGGTCACATTTGGTGGGCGGGGTCACTCTGGGTCAAATTTGGTGGGCGGGGTCACTCTGGGTCACATTTGGTGGGCAGGGTCACTCTGGGTCACATTTGGTGGGCGGGGTCACTCTGGGTCACATTTGGTGGGCGGGGTCACTCTGGGTCATATTTGGTGGGCGGGGTCACTCTGGGTCACATTTGGTGGGCGGGGTCACTCTGGGTCACATTTGGTGGGCGGGGTCACTCTGGGTCACATTTGGTGGGCGGGGTCAGTCTGGGTCACATTTGGTGGGCGGGGTCAGTCTGGGTCCGATTTGGTGGGCGGGGTCACTCTGGGACCGATTTGATGGGCGGGGTCACTCTGGGTCACATTTGGTGGGCGGGGTCACTCTGGGTCACATTTGGTGGGCGGGGTCACTCTGGGTCACATTTGGTGGGCGGGGTCACTCTGGGTCACATTTGGTGGGCGGGGTCACTGAGTCACATTAGGTGGGTGGGGTCACTGAGTCACATTTGGTGGGCGGGGTCACTCTGGGTCCGATTTGGTGGGCGGGGTCACTCTGGGTCACATTTGGTGGGCGTGGTCACTCTGGGTCCGATTTGGTGGGCGGGGTCACTCTGGGTCACATTTGGTGGGCGTGGTCACTCTGGGTCCGATTTGGTGGGCGGGGTCACTCTGGGTCACATTTGGTGGGCGGGGTCACTCTGGGTCACATTTGGTGGGCGGGGTCACTCTGCGTCACATTTGGTGGGCGGGGTCACTCTGGGTCACATTTGGTGGGCGGGGTCACTCTGGGTCACATTTGGTGGGCGGGGTCACTCTGGGTCACATTTGGTGGGCGGGGTCACTCTGGGTCACATTTGGTGGGCGGGGTCACTCTGGGTCACATTTGATGGGCAGGGTCACTCTGGGTCACATTTGATGGGCGGGGTCTCTCTGGGTCACATTTGGAGGGCGGGGTCACTCTGGGTCCGATTTGGTGGCCGGGGTCACTCTGGGTCGGATTTGGTGTGCGGGTCACTTTAAGAGCTGATATTATCTGGCAAAACTGTGTCCTGGTGGGGTCATGTAGAGTTCGTAGGCGTTGGCATAGTAACTGGGTCTGACTTCGCATATCAATGAGCTAATCAGCCAGGTGGCAGTTGGGCTGATTTCTGAGGCAATTTCCAAATAACTGCCATTATAAGCTTATGGCAAGATTTCCCTATTGAAATGCATTGAGACAACATTTTCAAACGCAAATTGCGCCAAAACTACAAATCCGATCGACACGAAAAATACTTAGCACACCTCACAGGAACGCTGGCTTCGAAATGACACCTCACTGGAGTCTGTGCGTGCAGCGGTTCGGGCCGCATTAATTGCGGACTGAATAATAATAAGAAGAAGAATAAGTTGTCTACGGGGGAATAACAATATAGTGCTTTTTACAAAAGCACTATAATAAGAAGTTGTCTACGGTGGAATAACAATATAGTGCTTTTTACAAAAGCACTATAATAAGTTGACGACGGTGGAATAACAATATAGTGCTTTGTTCCAAAGCACTATAACTAGATGGGTATTTCCTGAAGGAACTACAGATAGTGCTTTGGAATGGTGCCCGGGCTGCCCCTGCAAGACTTTCACACTTGGGTGCCCCTCAGGTGCTGATTTGGTGGGCGGGGCCACTCTGGGTAAGATTTGGTGGGCGGGGTCACTCTGGGTCGATTTGGTGGGCGGGGTCACTCTGGGTCTGATTTGGTGGGCGGGGTCACTCTGGGTCCGATTTGGTGGGCGGGGTCACTCTGGATCCGATTTGGTGGGCTGGGTTACTCTGGGTCACATTTGGTGGGCGGGGTCACTCTGGGTCACATTTGGTGGGCGGGGTCACTCTGGGTCACATTTGGTGGGCGGGGTCACTCTGGGTCACATTTGGTGGGCGGGGACACTCTGGGTCACATTTGGTGGGCGGGGTCACTCTGGGTCCGATTTGGTGGGCGGGGTCACTCTGGGTCCGATTTGGTGGGCGGGGTCACTCTGGGTCGATTTGGTGGGCGGGGTCACTCTGGGTCTGATTTGGTGGGCGGGGTCACTCTGGGTCCGATTTGGTGGGCGGGGTCACTCTGGGTCCGATTTGGTGGGCGGGGTCACTCTGGGTCCGATTTGGTGGGCGGGGTCACTCTGGGTCACATTTGGTGGGCGGGGTCACTCTGGGTCACATTTGGTGGGCGGGGTCACTCTGGGTCACATTTGGTGGGCGGGGACACTCTGGGTCACATTTGGTGGGCGGGGTCACTCTGGGTCCGATTTGGTGGGCGGGGTCACTCTGGGTCCGATTTGGTGGGCGGGGTCACTCTGGGTCGATTTGGTGGGCGGGGTCACTCTGGGTCTGATTTGGTGGGCGGGGTCACTCTGGGTCCGATTTGGTGGGCGGGGTCACTCTGGGTCCGATTTGGTGGGCGGGGTCACTCTGGGTCACATTTGGTGGGCGGGGCCCCTCAGGGGATGATTTGGTGGGCGGGGCCACTCTGTGTCCGATTTGGTAGACGGGACCACTCTGGGTCCGATTTGGTGGGCGGGGCCACTCTGGGTCAGATTTGGTGGGCGGGGTCACTCTGGGTCACATTTGGTGGGCGGGGTCACTCTGGGTCACATTTGGTGGGCGGGGTCACTCTGGGTCACATTTGGTGGGCGGGGTCACTCTGGGTCACATTTGGTGGGCGGGGTCACTCTGGGTCACATTTGGTGGGCGGGGTCACTCTGGGTCACATTTGGTGGGCGGGGTCACTCTGGGTCACATTTGGTGGGCGGGGTCACTCTGGGTCACTTTTGGTGGGCGGGGTCACTCTGGGTCACATTTGGTGGGCGGGGTCACTCTGGGTCACATTTGGTGGGCGGGGTCACTCTGAGTCACATTTGGTGGGCGGGGTCACTCTGGGTCACATTTGGTGGGCGGGGTCACTCTGGGTCACATTTGGTGGGCGGGTTCACTCTGGGTCACATTTGGTGGGCGGGGTCACTCTGGGTCACATTTGGTGGGCGGGGTCACATTTGGTGGGCGGGGTCACTCTGGGTCACATTTGGTGGGCGGGGTCACATTTGGTGGGCGGGGTCACTCTAGGTCACATTTGGTGGGCGGGGTCACTCTGGGTCACATTTGGTGGGCGGGGTCACTCTGGGTCACATTTGGTGGGCGGGGTCACTCTGGGTCACATTTGGTGGGCGGGGTCACTCTGGGTCACATTTGGTGGGCGGGGTCACTCTGGGTCACATTTGGTGGGCGGGGTCACTCTGGGTCACATTTGGTGGGCGGGGTCACATTTGGTGGGCGGGGTCACTTTGGGTCACATTTGGTGGGCGGGGTCACTCTGGGTCACATTTGGTGGGCGGGGTCACTCTGGGTCACATTTGGTGGGCGGGGCCACTCTAGGTCCGATTTGGTGGGCGGGGTCACTCTGGGTCACATTTGGTGGGCGGGGTCACTCTGGGTCACATTTGGTGGGCGGGTTCACTCTGGGTCACATTTGGTGGGCGGGGTCACTCTGGGTCACATTTGGTGGGCGGGGTCACATTTGGTGGGCGGGGTCACTCTGGGTCACATTTGGTGGGCGGGGTCACTCTGGGTCACATTTGGTGGGCGGGGTCACTCTGGGTCACATTTGGTGGGCGGGGTCACTCTGAGTCACATTTGGTGGGCGGGGTCACTCTGGGTCCGATTTGGTGGGCGGGGTCACTCTGGGTCCGATTTGGTGGGCGGGGTCACTCTGGGTCCGATTTGGTGGGCGGGGCACCTCTGGGTCTGATTTGGTGGGCGGGGCCACTCGCGGTCCGATTTAGTGGGCGGGGCCACTCGGGGGTCACATTTGGTGGGCGGGGTCACATTTGGTGGGCGGGGTCACATTTGGTGGGCGGGGTCACTCTGGGTCACATTTGGTGGGCGGGGTCACTCTGGGTCACATTTGGTGGGCGGGGTCATTTTGGGTCACATTTGGTGGGCGGGGTCACTCTGGGTCACCTTTGGTGGGCGGGGTCACTCTGGGTCACATTTGGTGGGCGGGGTCACTCTGGGTCACATTTGGTGGGCGGGGTCACTCTGGGTCACATTTGGTGGGCGGGGTCACTCTGGGTCACATTTGGTGAGCGGGGTCACTCTGGGTCACATTTGGTGGGCGGGGTCACTCTGGGTCACATTTGGTGGGCGGGGTCACTCTGGGTCACATTTGGTGGGCGGGGTCACTCTGGGTCACATTTGGTGGGCGGGGTCACTCTGGGTCACATTTGGTGGGCGGGGTCACTCTGGGTCACATTTTGTGGGCGGGGTCACTCTGGGTCACATTTGGTGGGCGGGGTCACTCTAGATCACATTTGGTGGGCGGGGTCACTCTGGGTCACATTTGGTGGGCGGGGTCACTCTGGGTCACATTTGGTGGGCGGGGTCACTCTGGGTCACATTTGGTGGGCGGGGTCACTCTGGGTCACATTTGGTGGGCGGGGTCACTCTGGGTCACATTTGGTGGGCGGGGTCACTCTGGGTCACATTTGGTGGGCGGGGTCACTCTGGGTCACATTTGGTGGGCGGGGTCACATTTGGTGGGCGGGGTCACTCTGGGTCACATTTGGTGGGCGGGGTCACTCTGGGTCACATTTGGTGGGCGGGGTCACTCTGGGTCACATTTGGTGGGCGGGGTCACATTTGGTGGGCGGGGTCACTCTGGGTCACATTTGGTGGGCGGGGTCACTCTGGGTCACATTTGGTGGGCGGGGTCACTCTGGGTCACATTTGGTGGGCGGGGTCACTCTGGGTCACATTTGGTGGGCGGGGTCACTCTGGGTCACATTTGGTGGGCGGGGTCACTCTGGGTCACATTTGGTGGGCGGGGTCACTCTGGGTCACATTTGGTGGGCGGGGTCACTCTGGGTCACATTTGGTGGGCGGGGTCACTCTGGGTCACATTTGGTGGGCGAGATCACTCTGGGTCACATTTGGTGGGCGGGGTCACATTTGGTGGGCGGGGTCACATTTGGTGGGCGGGGTCACTCTGGGTCACATTTGGTGGGCGGGGTCACTCTGGGTCACATTTGGTGGGCGGGGTCACTCTGGGTCACATTTGGTGGGCGGGGTCACTCTGGGTCACATTTGGTGGGCGGGGTCACTCTGGGTCACATTTGGTGGGCGGGGTCACATTTGGTGGGCGGGGTCACTTTGGGTCACATTTGGTGGGCGGGGTCACTCTGGGTCACATTTGGTGGGCGGGGTCACTCTGGGTCACATTTGGTGGGCGGGGTCACTCTGGGTCACATTTGGTGGGCGGGGTCACTCTGGGTCACATTTGGTGGGCGGGGTCACTCTGGGTCACATTTGGTGGGCGGGGTCACTCTGGGTCACATTTGGTGAGCGGGGTCACTCTGGGTCACATTTGGTGGGCGGGGCCACTCTAGGTCCGATTTGGTGGGCGGGGTCACTCTGGGTCACATTTGGTGGGCGGGGTCACTCTGGGTCACATTTGGTGGGCGGGGTCACTCTGGGTCACATTTGGTGGGCGGGGTCACATTTGGTGGGCGGGGTCACTCTGGGTCACATTTGGTGGGCGGGGTCACTCTGGGTCACATTTGGTGGGCGGGGTCACTCTGGGTCACATTTGGTGGGCGGGGTCACTCTGGGTCACATTTGGTGGGCGGGGTCACTCTGGGTCACATTTGGTGGGCGGGGTCACTCTGGGTCACATTTGGTGGGCGGGGTCACTCTGGGTCACATTTGGTGGGCGGGGTCACTCTGGGTCACATTTGGTGGGCGGGGTCACTCTGGGTCACATTTGGTGGGCGAGATCACTCTGGGTCACATTTGGTGGGCGGGGTCACATTTGGTGGGCGGGGTCACATTTGGTGGGCGGGGTCACTCTGGGTCACATTTGGTGGGCGGGGTCACTCTGGGTCACATTTGGTGGGCGGGGTCACTCTGGGTCACATTTGGTGGGCGGGGTCACTCTGGGTCACATTTGGTGGGCGGGGTCACTCTGGGTCACATTTGGTGGGCGGGGTCACTCTGGGTCACATTTGGTGGGCGGGGTCACTCTGGGTCACATTTGGTGGGCGGGGTCACTCTGGGTCACATTTGGTGGGCGGGGTCACTCTGGGTCACATTTGGTGGGCGGGGTCACTCTGGGTCACATTTGGTGGGCGGGGTCACTCTGGGTCACATTTGGTGGGCGGGGTCACTCTGGGTCACATTTGGTGGGCGGGGTCACTCTGGGTCACATTTGGTGGGCGGGGTCACTCTGGGTCACATTTGGTGGGCGGGGTCACTCTGGGTCACATTTGGTGGGCGGGGTCACTCTGGGTCACATTTGGTGGGCGGGGTCACTCTGGGTCACATTTGGTGGGCGGGGTCACTCTGGGTCACATTTGGTGGGCGGGGTCACTCTGGGTCCGATTTGGTGGGCGGGGTCACTCTGGGTCCGATTTGGCGGGCGGGGCCACTCGGGGTCCGATTTGGTGGGCGGGGCCACTCGGGTCCGATTTGGTGGGCTGCGCACCTCAGGTGCCAATTTGGTGCGCGGGTCACTTTAAGAGCTGATATTATCTGGCAAAACTGTGTCCTGGTGGGGTCATGTAGAGTTCGTAGGCGTTGGCATAGTGACTGGGTCTGACTGCACATATCAATGAGCTAATCAGCCAGGTGGCAGTTGGCAGTTATTTTGAAATTGCCTCAGAAATCAGCCATTATCCCTTATTGTTGGAACAATTTCCCATTGAAATGCATTGAGACGAAATTTTCAAACGCTAATTGCGCCAAAACTACAAATCCGATCGACACGAAAAATACTTAGCACACCTGCCAGGAACGCTGGCTTCGAAATGACACCTCACTGGAGTCTGTGCGTGCAGCGGTTCGGGCCGCATTAATTGCGGACTGAATAATAATAAGAAGAAGAATAAGTTGACTACGGTGGAATAACAATATAGTGCTTTGTCCCAAAGCACTATAATAAGAAGTTGTCTACGGGGGAATAACAATATAGTGCTTTTTACAAAAGCACTATAACTAGATGGGTATTTCCTGAAGGAACTACAGATAGTGCTTTGGAATGGTGCCCGGGCTGCCCCTGCAAGACTTTCACACTTGGGTGCCCCTCAGGGTCCGATTTGGTGGGCGGGGCCCCTCAGGGTCCGATTTGGTGGGCGGGGCACCTCAGGGTCCGATTTGGTGGGCGGGGCCCCTCAGGGTCCGATTTGGTGGGCGGGGCCCCTCAGGGTCCGATTTGGTGGGTGGGGCCCCTCAGGGTCCGATTTGGTGGGCCGGGCCCCTCAGGGTCCGATTTGGTGGGCGGGGCACCTCAGGGTCCGATTTGGTAGCCGGGGCACCTCAGGGTCTGATTTGGTGGGCAGGGCACCTCAGGGTCCGATTTGGTGGGCGGGGCCCCTCAGGGTCATCTTTGGTGGGCGGGGCCCCTCAGGGTCATCTTTGGTGGGCGGGGCACCTCAGGGTCCGATTTGGTGGGCGGGGCACCTCAGGGTCCGATTTGGTGGGCGGGGCACCTCAGGGTCCGATTTGGTGGGCAGGGCACCTCAGGGTCCGATTTGGTGGGCGGGGCCCCTCAGGGTCCGATTTGGTGGGCGGGGCCCCTCAGGGTTTGATTTGGTGGGTGGGGCCCCTCAGGGTCCGATTTGGTGGGTGGGGCCCCTCAGGAGACAATTTGGAGGGCGGGGCCCCTCAGGAGACAATTTGGTGGGCGGGGCCCCTTAGGGGCCGATTTGGTGGGCGGGGCCCCTCTGAGTCCAATTTGGTGGGCGGGGCCCCTCAGGGTCCAATTTGGTGGGCGGGGCCCCTCAGGGGCCGATTTGGTGGGTGGTGCCCCTCAGGGACCGATTTGGTGGGTGGGGCCCCTCAGGAGACAATTTGGAGGGCGGGGCCCCTCAGGAGCCAATTTGGTGGGCGGGGCCCCTTAGGGGCCGATTTGGTGGGCGGGGCCCCTCTGAGTCCAATTTGGTGTGCGGGGCCCCTCAGGGTCCGATTTGGTGGGCGGGGCCCCTCAGGGGCCGATTTGGTGGGCGGGGCCCCTCAGGGTCCGATTTGGTGGGCGGGGCCCCTCAGGGTCCGATTTGGTGGGCGGGGCCCCTCAGGGGCCGATTTGGTGGGCGGGGCTCCTCAGGGGCCGATTTGGTGGGCGGGGCACCTCGGGGGCCGATTTGGTGGGCGGGGCACCTCAGGGTCAGATTTGGTGTGCGGGTCACTTTAAGAGCTGATATTATCTGGAAAACTGTGTCCTGGTGGGGTCATGTAGAGTTCGTAGGCGTTGGCATAGTAACTGGGTCTGACTGCGCATATCAATGAGCTAATCAGCCAGGTGGCAGTTATTTTGAAATTGCCTCAGAAATCAGCCATTATACCCTATTGGAACAATTTCCCCATTGAAATGCATCGAGACAAAATTTTCAAACGCATATTGCGCCAAAACTACACATCTGATCGACACGAAAAATACTTAGCACACCTCTCAGGAACGCTGGCTTCGAAACGACACCTCAATGGAGTCTGTGCGTGCAGCGGTTCGGGCCGCATTAATTGCGGAAAAAAGCCTAAAAATAATAAGTTAACCACGTTCGGATTACAATAATAATACTAGATGGGTATTTCCTGAAGGAACTACAGATAGTGCTTTGGAATGGTGCCCGGGCTGCCCCTGCAAGACTTTCACACTTGGGTGCCCCTCAGGTGCTGATTTGGTGGGCGGGGCCACTCTGGGTAAGATTTGGTGGGCGGGGTCACTCTGGGTCGATTTGGTGGGCGGGGTCACTCTGGGTCTGATTTGGTGGGCGGGGTCACTCTGGGTCCGATTTGGTGGGCGGGGTCACTCTGGATCCGATTTGGTGGGCTGGGTTACTCTGGGTCACATTTGGTGGGCGGGGTCACTCTGGGTCACATTTGGTGGGCGGGGTCACTCTGGGTCACATTTGGTGGGCGGGGTCACTCTGGGTCACATTTGGTGGGCGGGGACACTCTGGGTCACATTTGGTGGGCGGGGTCACTCTGGGTCCGATTTGGTGGGCGGGGTCACTCTGGGTCCGATTTGGTGGGCGGGGTCACTCTGGGTCGATTTGGTGGGCGGGGTCACTCTGGGTCTGATTTGGTGGGCGGGGTCACTCTGGGTCCGATTTGGTGGGCGGGGTCACTCTGGGTCCGATTTGGTGGGCGGGGTCACTCTGGGTCACATTTGGTGGGCGGGGCCCCTCAGGGGATGATTTGGTGGGCGGGGCCACTCTGTGTCCGATTTGGTAGACGGGACCACTCTGGGTCCGATTTGGTGGGCGGGGCCACTCTGGGTCAGATTTGGTGGGCGGGGTCACTCTGGGTCACATTTGGTGGGCGGGGTCACTCTGGGTCACATTTGGTGGGCGGGGTCACTCTGGGTCACATTTGGTGGGCGGGGTCACTCTGGGTCACATTTGGTGGGCGGGGTCACTCTGGGTCACATTTGGTGGGCGGGGTCACTCTGGGTCACATTTGGTGGGCGGGGTCACTCTGGGTCACATTTGGTGGGCGGGGTCACTCTGGGTCACTTTTGGTGGGCGGGGTCACTCTGGGTCACATTTGGTGGGCGGGGTCACTCTGGGTCACATTTGGTGGGCGGGGTCACTCTGAGTCACATTTGGTGGGCGGGGTCACTCTGGGTCACATTTGGTGGGCGGGGTCACTCTGGGTCACATTTGCTGGGCGGGTTCACTCTGGGTCACATTTGGTGGGCGGGGTCACTCTGGGTCACATTTGGTGGGCGGGGTCACATTTGGTGGGCGGGGTCACTCTGGGTCACATTTGGTGGGCGGGGTCACATTTGGTGGGCGGGGTCACTCTAGGTCACATTTGGTGGGCGGGGTCACTCTGGGTCACATTTGGTGGGCGGGGTCACTCTGGGTCACATTTGGTGGGCGGGGTCACTCTGGGTCACATTTGGTGGGCGGGGTCACTCTGGGTCACATTTGGTGGGCGGGGTCACTCTGGGTCACATTTGGTGGGCGGGGTCACTCTGGGTCACATTTGGTGGGCGGGGTCACATTTGGTGGGCGGGGTCACTTTGGGTCACATTTGGTGGGCGGGGTCACTCTGGGTCACATTTGGTGGGCGGGGTCACTCTGGGTCACATTTGGTGGGCGGGGCCACTCTAGGTCCGATTTGGTGGGCGGGGTCACTCTGGGTCACATTTGGTGGGCGGGGTCACTCTGGGTCACATTTGGTGGGCGGGTTCACTCTGGGTCACATTTGGTGGGCGGGGTCACTCTGGGTCACATTTGGTGGGCGGGGTCACATTTGGTGGGCGGGGTCACTCTGGGTCACATTTGGTGGGCGGGGTCACTCTGGGTCACATTTGGTGGGCGGGGTCACTCTGGGTCACATTTGGTGGGCGGGGTCACTCTGAGTCACATTTGGTGGGCGGGGTCACTCTGGGTCCGATTTGGTGGGCGGGGTCACTCTGGGTCCGATTTGGTGGGCGGGGTCACTCTGGGTCCGATTTGGTGGGCGGGGCACCTCTGGGTCTGATTTGGTGGGCGGGGCCACTCGCGGTCCGATTTAGTGGGCGGGGCCACTCGGGGGTCACATTTGGTGGGCGGGGTCACATTTGGTGGGCGGGGTCACATTTGGTGGGCGGGGTCACTCTGGGTCACATTTGGTGGGCGGGGTCACTCTGGGTCACATTTGGTGGGCGGGGTCATTTTGGGTCACATTTGGTGGGCGGGGTCACTCTGGGTCACCTTTGGTGGGCGGGGTCACTCTGGGTCACATTTGGTGGGCGGGGTCACTCTGGGTCACATTTGGTGGGCGGGGTCACTCTGGGTCACATTTGGTGGGCGGGGTCACTCTGGGTCACATTTGGTGAGCGGGGTCACTCTGGGTCACATTTGGTGGGCGGGGTCACTCTGGGTCACATTTGGTGGGCGGGGTCACTCTGGGTCACATTTGGTGGGCGGGGTCACTCTGGGTCACATTTGGTGGGCGGGGTCACTCTGGGTCACATTTGGTGGGCGGGGTCACTCTGGGTCACATTTTGTGGGCGGGGTCACTCTGGGTCACATTTGGTGGGCGGGGTCACTCTAGGTCACATTTGGTGGGCGGGGTCACTCTGGGTCACATTTGGTGGGCGGGGTCACTCTGGGTCACATTTGGTGGGCGGGGTCACTCTGGGTCACATTTGGTGGGCGGGGTCACTCTGGGTCACATTTGGTGGGCGGGGTCACTCTGGGTCACATTTGGTGGGCGGGGTCACTCTGGGTCACATTTGGTGGGCGGGGTCACATTTGGTGGGCGGGGTCACTCTGGGTCACATTTGGTGGGCGGGGTCACTCTGGGTCACATTTGGTGGGCGGGGTCACTCTGGGTCACATTTGGTGGGCGGGGTCACTCTGGGTCACATTTGGTGGGCGGGGTCACTCTGGGTCACATTTGGTGGGCGGGGTCACTCTGGGTCACATTTGGTGGGCGGGGTCACTCTGGGTCACATTTGGTGGGCGGGGCCACTCTAGGTCCGATTTGGTGGGCGGGGTCACTCTGGGTCACATTTGGTGGGCGGGGTCACTCTGGGTCACATTTGGTGGGCGGGGTCACTCTGGGTCACATTTGGTGGGCGGGGTCACATTTGGTGGGCGGGGTCACTCTGGGTCACATTTGGTGGGCGGGGTCACTCTGGGTCACATTTGGTGGGCGGGGTCACTCTGGGTCACATTTGGTGGGCGGGGTCACTCTGGGTCACATTTGGTGGGCGGGGTCACTCTGGGTCACATTTGGTGGGCGGGGTCACTCTGGGTCACATTTGGTGGGCGGGGTCACTCTGGGTCACATTTGGTGGGCGGGGTCACTCTGGGTCACATTTGGTGGGCGGGGTCACTCTGGGTCACATTTGGTGGGCGAGATCACTCTGGGTCACATTTGGTGGGCGGGGTCACATTTGGTGGGCGGGGTCACATTTGGTGGGCGGGGTCACTCTGGGTCACATTTGGTGGGCGGGGTCACTCTGGGTCACATTTGGTGGGCGGGGTCACTCTGGGTCACATTTGGTGGGCGGGGTCACTCTGGGTCACATTTGGTGGGCGGGGTCACTCTGGGTCACATTTGGTGGGCGGGGTCACATTTGGTGGGCGGGGTCACTTTGGGTCACATTTGGTGGGCGGGGTCACTCTGGGTCACATTTGGTGGGCGGGGTCACTCTGGGTCACATTTGGTGGGCGGGGTCACTCTGGGTCACATTTGGTGGGCGGGGTCACTCTGGGTCACATTTGGTGGGCGGGGTCACTCTGGGTCACATTTGGTGGGCGGGGTCACTCTGGGTCACATTTGGTGAGCGGGGTCACTCTGGGTCACATTTGGTGGGCGGGGCCACTCTAGGTCCGATTTGGTGGGCGGGGTCACTCTGGGTCACATTTGGTGGGCGGGGTCACTCTGGGTCACATTTGGTGGGCGGGGTCACTCTGGGTCACATTTGGTGGGCGGGGTCACATTTGGTGGGCGGGGTCACTCTGGGTCACATTTGGTGGGCGGGGTCACTCTGGGTCACATTTGGTGGGCGGGGTCACTCTGGGTCACATTTGGTGGGCGGGGTCACTCTGGGTCACATTTGGTGGGCGGGGTCACTCTGGGTCACATTTGGTGGGCGGGGTCACTCTGGGTCACATTTGGTGGGCGGGGTCACTCTGGGTCACATTTGGTGGGCGGGGTCACTCTGGGTCACATTTGGTGGGCGGGGTCACTCTGGGTCACATTTGGTGGGCGAGATCACTCTGGGTCACATTTGGTGGGCGGGGTCACATTTGGTGGGCGGGGTCACATTTGGTGGGCGGGGTCACTCTGGGTCACATTTGGTGGGCGGGGTCACTCTGGGTCACATTTGGTGGGCGGGGTCACTCTGGGTCACATTTGGTGGGCGGGGTCACTCTGGGTCACATTTGGTGGGCGGGGTCACTCTGGGTCACATTTGGTGGGCGGGGTCACTCTGGGTCACATTTGGTGGGCGGGGTCACTCTGGGTCACATTTGGTGGGCGGGGTCACTCTGGGTCACATTTGGTGGGCGGGGTCACTCTGGTCACATTTGGTGGGCGGGGTCACTCTGGGTCACATTTGGTGGGCGGGGTCACTCTGGGTCACATTTGGTGGGCGGGGTCACTCTGGGTCACATTTGGTGGGCGGGGTCACTCTGGGTCACATTTGGTGGGCGGGGTCACTCTGGGTCACATTTGGTGGGCGGGGTCACTCTGGGTCACATTTGGTGGGCGGGGTCACTCTGGGTCACATTTGGTGGGCGGGGTCACTCTGGGTCACATTTGGTGGGCGGGGTCACTCTGGGTCACATTTGGTGGGCGGGGTCACTCTGGGTCCGATTTGGCGGGCGGGGCCACTCGGGGTCCGATTTGGTGGGCGGGGCCACTCGGGTCCGATTTGGTGGGCTGCGCACCTCAGGTGCCAATTTGGTGCGCGGGTCACTTTAAGAGCTGATATTATCTGGCAAAACTGTGTCCTGGTGGGGTCATGTAGAGTTCGTAGGCGTTGGCATAGTGACTGGGTCTGACTGCACATATCAATGAGCTAATCAGCCAGGTGGCAGTTGGCAGTTATTTTGAAATTGCCTCAGAAATCAGCCATTATCCCTTATTGTTGGAACAATTTCCCATTGAAATGCATTGAGACGAAATTTTCAAACGCTAATTGCGCCAAAACTACAAATCCGATCGACACGAAAAATACTTAGCACACCTGCCAGGAACGCTGGCTTCGAAATGACACCTCACTGGAGTCTGTGCGTGCAGCGGTTCGGGCCGCATTAATTGCGGACTGAATAATAATAATAAGAAGAATAAGTTGACTACGGTGGAATAACAATATAGTGCTTTGTCCCAAAGCACTATAATAAGAAGTTGTCTACGGGGGAATAACAATATAGTGCTTTTTACAAAAGCACTATAACTAGATGGGTATTTCCTGAAGGAACTACAGATAGTGCTTTGGAATGGTGCCCGGGCTGCCCCTGCAAGACTTTCACACTTGGGTGCCCCTCAGGGTCCGATTTGGTGGGCGGGGCCCCTCAGGGTCCGATTTGGTGGGCGGGGCACCTCAGGGTCCGATTTGGTGGGCGGGGCCCCTCAGGGTCCGATTTGGTGGGCGGGGCCCCTCAGGGTCCGATTTGGTGGGTGGGGCCCCTCAGGGTCCGATTTGGTGGGCCGGGCCCCTCAGGGTCCGATTTGGTGGGCGGGGCACCTCAGGGTCCGATTTGGTAGCCGGGGCACCTCAGGGTCTGATTTGGTGGGCAGGGCACCTCAGGGTCCGATTTGGTGGGCGGGGCCCCTCAGGGTCATCTTTGGTGGGCGGGGCCCCTCAGGGTCATCTTTGGTGGGCGGGGCACCTCAGGGTCCGATTTGGTGGGCGGGGCACCTCAGGGTCCGATTTGGTGGGCGGGGCACCTCAGGGTCCGATTTGGTGGGCAGGGCACCTCAGGGTCCGATTTGGTGGGCGGGGCCCCTCAGGGTCCGATTTGGTGGGCGGGGCCCCTCAGGGTTTGATTTGGTGGGTGGGGCCCCTCAGGGTCCGATTTGGTGGGTGGGGCCCCTCAGGAGACAATTTGGAGGGCGGGGCCCCTCAGGAGACAATTTGGTGGGCGGGGCCCCTTAGGGGCCGATTTGGTGGGCGGGGCCCCTCTGAGTCCAATTTGGTGGGCGGGGCCCCTCAGGGTCCAATTTGGTGGGCGGGGCCCCTCAGGGGCCGATTTGGTGGGTGGTGCCCCTCAGGGACCGATTTGGTGGGTGGGGCCCCTCAGGAGACAATTTGGAGGGCGGGGCCCCTCAGGAGCCAATTTGGTGGGCGGGACCCCTTAGGGGCCGATTTGGTGGGCGGGGCCCCTCTGAGTCCAATTTGGTGTGCGGGGCCCCTCAGGGTCCGATTTGGTGGGCGGGGCCCCTCAGGGGCCGATTTGGTGGGCGGGGCCCCTAAGGGTCCGATTTGGTGGGCGGGGCCCCTCAGGGTCCGATTTGGTGGGCGGGGCCCCTCAGGGGCCGATTTGGTGGGCGGGGCTCCTCAGGGGCCGATTTGGTGGGCGGGGCACCTCGGGGGCCGATTTGGTGGGCGGGGCACCTCAGGGTCAGATTTGGTGTGCGGGTCACTTTAAGAGCTGATATTATCTGGAAAACTGTGTCCTGGTGGGGTCATGTAGAGTTCGTAGGCGTTGGCATAGTAACTGGGTCTGACTGCGCATATCAATGAGCTAATCAGCCAGGTGGCAGTTATTTTGAAATTGCCTCAGAAATCAGCCATTATACCCTATTGGAACAATTTCCCCATTGAAATGCATCGAGACAAAATTTTCAAACGCATATTGCGCCAAAACTACACATCTGATCGACACGAAAAATACTTAGCACACCTCTCAGGAACGCTGGCTTCGAAACGACACCTCAATGGAGTCTGTGCGTGCAGCGGTTCGGGCCGCATTAATTGCGGAAAAAAGCCTAAAAATAATAAGTTAACCACGTTCGGATTACAATAATAATACTAGATGGGTATTTCCTGAAGGAACTACAGATAGTGCTTTGGAATGGTGCCCGGGCTGCCCCTGCAAGACTTTCACACTTGGGTGCCCCTCAGGTGCTGATTTGGTGGGCGGGGCCACTCTGGGTAAGATTTGGTGGGCGGGGTCACTCTGGGTCGATTTGGTGGGCGGGGTCACTCTGGGTCTGATTTGGTGGGCGGGGTCACTCTGGGTCCGATTTGGTGGGCGGGGTCACTCTGGATCCGATTTGGTGGGCTGGGTTACTCTGGGTCACATTTGGTGGGCGGGGTCACTCTGGGTCACATTTGGTGGGCGGGGTCACTCTGGGTCACATTTGGTGGGCGGGGTCACTCTGGGTCACATTTGGTGGGCGGGGACACTCTGGGTCACATTTGGTGGGCGGGGTCACTCTGGGTCCGATTTGGTGGGCGGGGTCACTCTGGGTCCGATTTGGTGGGCGGGGTCACTCTGGGTCGATTTGGTGGGCGGGGTCACTCTGGGTCTGATTTGGTGGGCGGGGTCACTCTGGGTCCGATTTGGTGGGCGGGGTCACTCTGGGTCCGATTTGGTGGGCGGGGTCACTCTGGGTCACATTTGGTGGGCGGGGCCCCTCAGGGGATGATTTGGTGGGCGGGGCCACTCTGTGTCCGATTTGGTAGACGGGACCACTCTGGGTCCGATTTGGTGGGCGGGGCCACTCTGGGTCAGATTTGGTGGGCGGGGTCACTCTGGGTCACATTTGGTGGGCGGGGTCACTCTGGGTCACATTTGGTGGGCGGGGTCACTCTGGGTCACATTTGGTGGGCGGGGTCACTCTGGGTCACATTTGGTGGGCGGGGTCACTCTGGGTCACATTTGGTGGGCGGGGTCACTCTGGGTCACATTTGGTGGGCGGGGTCACTCTGGGTCACATTTGGTGGGCGGGGTCACTCTGGGTCACTTTTGGTGGGCGGGGTCACTCTGGGTCACATTTGGTGGGCGGGGTCACTCTGGGTCACATTTGGTGGGCGGGGTCACTCTGAGTCACATTTGGTGGGCGGGGTCACTCTGGGTCACATTTGGTGGGCGGGGTCACTCTGGGTCACATTTGGTGGGCGGGTTCACTCTGGGTCACATTTGGTGGGCGGGGTCACTCTGGGTCACATTTGGTGGGCGGGGTCACATTTGGTGGGCGGGGTCACTCTGGGTCACATTTGGTGGGCGGGGTCACATTTGGTGGGCGGGGTCACTCTAGGTCACATTTGGTGGGCGGGGTCACTCTGGGTCACATTTGGTGGGCGGGGTCACTCTGGGTCACATTTGGTGGGCGGGGTCACTCTGGGTCACATTTGGTGGGCGGGGTCACTCTGGGTCACATTTGGTGGGCGGGGTCACTCTGGGTCACATTTGGTGGGCGGGGTCACTCTGGGTCACATTTGGTGGGCGGGGTCACATTTGGTGGGCGGGGTCACTTTGGGTCACATTTGGTGGGCGGGGTCACTCTGGGTCACATTTGGTGGGCGGGGTCACTCTGGGTCACATTTGGTGGGCGGGGCCACTCTAGGTCCGATTTGGTGGGCGGGGTCACTCTGGGTCACATTTGGTGGGCGGGGTCACTCTGGGTCACATTTGGTGGGCGGGTTCACTCTGGGTCACATTTGGTGGGCGGGGTCACTCTGGGTCACATTTGGTGGGCGGGGTCACATTTGGTGGGCGGGGTCACTCTGGGTCACATTTGGTGGGCGGGGTCACTCTGGGTCACATTTGGTGGGCGGGGTCACTCTGGGTCACATTTGGTGGGCGGGGTCACTCTGAGTCACATTTGGTGGGCGGGGTCACTCTGGGTCCGATTTGGTGGGCGGGGTCACTCTGGGTCCGATTTGGTGGGCGGGGTCACTCTGGGTCCGATTTGGTGGGCGGGGCACCTCTGGGTCTGATTTGGTGGGCGGGGCCACTCGCGGTCCGATTTAGTGGGCGGGGCCACTCGGGGGTCACATTTGGTGGGCGGGGTCACATTTGGTGGGCGGGGTCACATTTGGTGGGCGGGGTCACTCTGGGTCACATTTGGTGGGCGGGGTCACTCTGGGTCACATTTGGTGGGCGGGGTCATTTTGGGTCACATTTGGTGGGCGGGGTCACTCTGGGTCACCTTTGGTGGGCGGGGTCACTCTGGGTCACATTTGGTGGGCGGGGTCACTCTGGGTCACATTTGGTGGGCGGGGTCACTCTGGGTCACATTTGGTGGGCGGGGTCACTCTGGGTCACATTTGGTGAGCGGGGTCACTCTGGGTCACATTTGGTGGGCGGGGTCACTCTGGGTCACATTTGGTGGGCGGGGTCACTCTGGGTCACATTTGGTGGGCGGGGTCACTCTGGGTCACATTTGGTGGGCGGGGTCACTCTGGGTCACATTTGGTGGGCGGGGTCACTCTGGGTCACATTTTGTGGGCGGGGTCACTCTGGGTCACATTTGGTGGGCGGGGTCACTCTAGGTCACATTTGGTGGGCGGGGTCACTCTGGGTCACATTTGGTGGGCGGGGTCACTCTGGGTCACATTTGGTGGGCGGGGTCACTCTGGGTCACATTTGGTGGGCGGGGTCACTCTGGGTCACATTTGGTGGGCGGGGTCACTCTGGGTCACATTTGGTGGGCGGGGTCACTCTGGGTCACATTTGGTGGGCGGGGTCACATTTGGTGGGCGGGGTCACTCTGGGTCACATTTGGTGGGCGGGGTCACTCTGGGTCACATTTGGTGGGCGGGGTCACTCTGGGTCACATTTGGTGGGCGGGGTCACTCTGGGTCACATTTGGTGGGCGGGGTCACTCTGGGTCACATTTGGTGGGCGGGGTCACTCTGGGTCACATTTGGTGGGCGGGGTCACTCTGGGTCACATTTGGTGGGCGGGGCCACTCTAGGTCCGATTTGGTGGGCGGGGTCACTCTGGGTCACATTTGGTGGGCGGGGTCACTCTGGGTCACATTTGGTGGGCGGGGTCACTCTGGGTCACATTTGGTGGGCGGGGTCACATTTGGTGGGCGGGGTCACTCTGGGTCACATTTGGTGGGCGGGGTCACTCTGGGTCACATTTGGTGGGCGGGGTCACTCTGGGTCACATTTGGTGGGCGGGGTCACTCTGGGTCACATTTGGTGGGCGGGGTCACTCTGGGTCACATTTGGTGGGCGGGGTCACTCTGGGTCACATTTGGTGGGCGGGGTCACTCTGGGTCACATTTGGTGGGCGGGGTCACTCTGGGTCACATTTGGTGGGCGGGGTCACTCTGGGTCACATTTGGTGGGCGAGATCACTCTGGGTCACATTTGGTGGGCGGGGTCACATTTGGTGGGCGGGGTCACATTTGGTGGGCGGGGTCACTCTGGGTCACATTTGGTGGGCGGGGTCACTCTGGGTCACATTTGGTGGGCGGGGTCACTCTGGGTCACATTTGGTGGGCGGGGTCACTCTGGGTCACATTTGGTGGGCGGGGTCACTCTGGGTCACATTTGGTGGGCGGGGTCACATTTGGTGGGCGGGGTCACTTTGGGTCACATTTGGTGGGCGGGGTCACTCTGGGTCACATTTGGTGGGGGGGTCACTCTGGGTCACATTTGGTGGGCGGGGTCACTCTGGGTCACATTTGGTGGGCGGGGTCACTCTGGGTCACATTTGGTGGGCGGGGTCACTCTGGGTCACATTTGGTGGGCGGGGTCACTCTGGGTCACATTTGGTGAGCGGGGTCACTCTGGGTCACATTTGGTGGGCGGGGCCACTCTAGGTCCGATTTGGTGGGCGGGGTCACTCTGGGTCACATTTGGTGGGCGGGGTCACTCTGGGTCACATTTGGTGGGCGGGGTCACTCTGGGTCACATTTGGTGGGCGGGGTCACATTTGGTGGGCGGGGTCACTCTGGGTCACATTTGGTGGGCGGGGTCACTCTGGGTCACATTTGGTGGGCGGGGTCACTCTGGGTCACATTTGGTGGGCGGGGTCACTCTGGGTCACATTTGGTGGGCGGGGTCACTCTGGGTCACATTTGGTGGGCGGGGTCACTCTGGGTCACATTTGGTGGGCGGGGTCACTCTGGGTCACATTTGGTGGGCGGGGTCACTCTGGGTCACATTTGGTGGGCGGGGTCACTCTGGGTCACATTTGGTGGGCGAGATCACTCTGGGTCACATTTGGTGGGCGGGGTCACATTTGGTGGGCGGGGTCACATTTGGTGGGCGGGGTCACTCTGGGTCACATTTGGTGGGCGGGGTCACTCTGGGTCACATTTGGTGGGCGGGGTCACTCTGGGTCACATTTGGTGGGCGGGGTCACTCTGGGTCACATTTGGTGGGCGGGGTCACTCTGGGTCACATTTGGTGGGCGGGGTCACTCTGGGTCACATTTGGTGGGCGGGGTCACTCTGGGTCACATTTGGTGGGCGGGGTCACTCTGGGTCACATTTGGTGGGCGGGGTCACTCTGGGTCACATTTGGTGGGCGGGGTCACTCTGGGTCACATTTGGTGGGCGGGGTCACTCTGGGTCACATTTGGTGGGCGGGGTCACTCTGGGTCACATTTGGTGGGCGGGGTCACTCTGGGTCACATTTGGTGGGTGGGGTCACTCTGAGTCACATTTGGTGGGCGGGATCACTCTGGGTCACATTTGGTGGGCGGGGTCACTCTGGGTCACATTTGGTGGGCGGGGTCACTCTGAGTCACATTTGGTGGGCGGGGTCACTCTGGGTCACATTTGGTGGGCGGGGTCACTCTGGGTCCGATTTGGTGGGCGGGGTCACTCTGGGTCCGATTTGGTGGGCGGGGTCACTCTGGGTCCGATTTGGTGGGCGGGGCACCTCTGGGTCCGATTTGGTGGGCGGGGCCACTCGCGGTCCCATTTGGTGGGCGGGGTCACATTTGGTGGGCGGGGTCACATTTGGTGGGCGGGGTCACTCTGGGTCACATTTGGTGGTCGGGGCCCCTCAGGGTCCGATTTGGTGGTCGGGGCCCCTCAGGGTCCGATTTGGAGGTCGGGGCCCCTCAGGGTCCGATTTGGTGGTCGGGGCCCCTCAGGGTCCGATTTGGTGGTCGGGGCCCCTCAGGGTCCGATTTGGTGGTCGGGGCCCCTCAGGGTCCGATTTGGAGGTCGGGGCCCCTCAGGGTCCGATTTGGTGGTCGGGGCCCCTCAGGGTCCGATTTGGTGGTCGGGGCCCCTCAGGGTCCGATTTGGTGGTCGGGGCCCCTCAGGGTCCGATTTGGTGGTCGGGGCCCCTCAGGGTCCGATTTGGTGGTCGGGGCCCCTCAGGGTCCGATTTGGTGGTCGGGGCCCCTCAGGGTCCGATTTGGTGGGCGGGGCCCCTCAGGGTCCGATTTGGTGGTCGGGGCCCCTCAGGGTCCGATTTGGAGGTCGGGGCCCCTCAGGGTCCGATTTGGTGGTCGGGGCCCCTCAGGGTCCGATTTGGAGGTCGGGGCACCTCAGGGTCCGATTTGGTGGTCGGGGCCCCTCAGGGTCCGATTTGGAGGTCGGGGCCCCTCAGGGTCCGATTTGGAGGTCGGGGCCCCTCAGGGTCCGATTTGGAGGTCGGGGCCGCTCAGGGTCCGATTTGGAGGTCGGGGCCCCTCAGGGTCCGATTTGGTGGTCGGGGCCCCTCAGGGTCCGATTTGGTGGTCGGGGCCCCTCAGGGTCCGATTTGGTGGTCGGGGCCCCTCAGGGTCCGATTTGGTGGTCGGGGCCCCTCAGGGTCCGATTTGGTGGTCGGGGCCCCTCGGCCTCCGATTTGGAGGCCGGGGCCCCTCGGCCTCCGATTTGGAGGCCGGGGCCCCTCGGCCTCCGATTTGGAGGCCGGGGCGCCTCGGCCTCCGATTTGGAGGCCGGGGCCCCTCGGCCTCCGATTTGGAGGCCTGGGCCCCTCGGCCTCCGATTTGGAGGCCGGGGGGCCTCGGCCTCCGAATTGGAGGCCGGGGCCCCTCGGCCTCCGATTTGGAGGCTGGGGCCCCTCGGCCTCCGATTTGGAGGCCGGGGCGCCTCGGCCTCCGATTTGGAGGCCGGGGCCCCTCGGCCTCCGATTTGGAGGCCGGGGCCCCTCGGCCTCCGACATGGAGGCCGGGGCCCCTCGGCCTCCGATATGGAGATCGGGGCCCCTAGGCCTCCGATATGGAGGTCGGGACCCCTCGGCCTCCGATATGGAGGCCGGGGCCCCTCGGCCTCCGATATGGAGACCGGGGCCCCTCGGCCTCCGATATGGAGGTCGGGGCCCCTCGGCCTCCGATTTGGAGGTCGGGGCCCCTCGGCCTCCGATGTGGTGGTCGGGGCCCCTCGGCCTCCTATTTGGTGGGCTGGACACCTCAGGTAACAATTTGGTGGGTTGGTCACTTTAAGAGCTGATATTATCTGGCAAAACTGTGTCCTGGTGGGGTCATGTAGAGTTCGTAGGCGTTGTCATAGTAACTGGGTGTGACTGCACATATCAATGAGCTGATCAGCCAGGTGGCAGTTGGCAGTTATTTTTTAAATTGCCTCAGTAATCAGCCATTATACCTTATGGCTAAATTTCCCTATTGAAATGCATTGGCAATGCATTCCAATGAGAGAAAAACAATTTTCAAACGTTAATTGCGCCAAAACTACAAATCCGATCGACACGAAAAATACTTAGCACACCTCTTGGGGACGCTGGCTTCGAAATGACACCTCACTGGAGTCTGTGCGTGTAGCGGTTCGGGCCGCATTAATTGCGGAAAAAAGCCTAATAATAATAAGAAGAATAAGAATAAGAAGTTGTCTACGGTGGAATAACAATACAGTGCTTTTTACAAAGCACTATAACTAGATGGGAATTTCCTGAAGGAACTACAGATAGTGCTTTGTAATGGTGCCCGGGCTGCCCCTGCAAGACTTTCACACTTGGGTGCCCTTCAGGCGCTGGTTTGGTGGGCGGGGCCCTTCAGGGGATGATTTGGTGGGCGGGGCCACTCTGTGTCCGATTTGGTAGACGGGACCACTCTGGGTCCGATTTGGTGGGCGGGGCCACTCTGGGTCAGATTTGGTGGGCGGGGCCACTCTGGGTCAGATTTGGTGGGCAGAGCACCTCTGGGTCAGATTTGGTGGGCGGGGCACCTCGGTCAGATTTGGTGGGCGGGGCACCTCTGGGTCACATTTGGTGGGCAGGGTCACTCTGGGTCACATTTGGTGGGCGGGGTCACTCTGGGTCACATTTGGTGGGCGGGGTCACTCTGGGTCACATTTGGTGGGCGGGGTCACTCTGGGTCACATTTGGTGGGCGGGGTCACTCTGGGTCACATTTGGTGGGCGGGGTCACTCTGGGTCACATTTGGTGGGCGGGGTCACTCTGGGTCACATTTGGTGGGCGGGGTCACTCTGGGTCACATTTGGTGGGCGGGGTCACTCTGGGTCACATTTGGTGGGCGGGGTCACTCTGGGTCACATTTGGTGGGCGGGGTCACTCTGGGTCACATTTGGTGGGCGGGGTCACTCTGGGTCACATTTGGTGGGCGGGGTCACTCTGGGTCACATTTGGTGGGCGGGGTCACTCTGGGTCACATTTGGTGGGCGGGGTCACTCTGGGTCACATTTGGTGGGCGGGGTCACTCTGGGTCACATTTGGTGGGCGGGGTCACTGGGTCACATTTGGTGGGCGGGGTCACTCTGAGTCACATTTGGTGGGCGGGGTCACTCTGGGTCACATTTGGTGGGCGGGGTCACTCTGGGTCCGATTTGGTGGGCGGGGTCACTCTGGGTCCGATTTGGTGGGCGGGGTCACTCTGGGTCCGATTTGGTGGGCGGGGCACCTCTGGGTCCGATTTGGTGGGCGGGGCCACTCGCGGTCCCATTTGGTGGGCGGGGCCACTCGGGGTCACATTTGGTGGGCGGGGTCACATTTGGTGGGCGGGGTCACTCTGGGTCACATTTGGTGGTCGGGGCCCCTCAGGGTCCGATTTGGTGGTCGGGGCCCCTCAGGGTCCGATTTGGAGGTCGGGGCCCCTCAGGGTCCGATTTGGTGGTCGGGGCCCCTCAGGGTCCGATTTGGTGGTCGGGGCCCCTCAGGGTCCGATTTGGTGGTCGGGGCCCCTCAGGGTCCGATTTGGAGGTCGGGGCCCCTCAGGGTCCGATTTGGTGGTCGGGGCCCCTCAGGGTCCGATTTGGTGGTCGGGGCCCCTCAGGGTCCGATTTGGTGGTCGGGGCCCCTCAGGGTCCGATTTGGTGGTCGGGGCCCCTCAGGGTCCGATTTGGTGGTCGGGGCCCCTCAGGGTCCGATTTGGTGGTCGGGGCCCCTCAGGGTCCGATTTGGTGGTCGGGGCCCCTCAGGGTCCGATTTGGTGGTCGGGGCCCCTCAGGGTCCGATTTGGAGGTCGGGGCCCCTCAGGGTCCGATTTGGTGGTCGGGGCCCCTCAGGGTCCGATTTGGAGGTCGGGGCACCTCAGGGTCCGATTTGGTGGTCGGGGCCCCTCAGGGTCCGATTTGGAGGTCGGGGCCCCTCAGGGTCCGATTTGGAGGTCGGGGCCCCTCAGGGTCCGATTTGGAGGTCGGGGCCGCTCAGGGTCCGATTTGGAGGTCGGGGCCCCTCAGGGTCCGATTTGGTGGTCGGGGCCCCTCAGGGTCCGATTTGGTGGTCGGGGCCCCTCAGGGTCCGATTTGGTGGTCGGGGCCCCTCAGGGTCCGATTTGGTGGTCGGGGCCCCTCAGGGTCCGATTTGGTGGTCGGGGCCCCTCAGGGTCCGATTTGGTGGTCGGGGCCCCTCAGGGTCCGATTTGGTGGTCGGGGCCCCTCAGGGTCCGATTTGGTGGTCGGGGCCCCTCAGGGTCCGATTTGGAGGCCTGGGCCCCTCGGCCTCCGATTTGGAGGCCGGGGGGCCTCGGCCTCCGAATTGGAGGCCGGGGCCCCTCGGCCTCCGATTTGGAGGCCGGGGCCCCTCGGCCTCCGATTTGCAGGTCGGGGCCCCTCGGCCTCCGATTTGGAGGTCGGGGCCCCTCGGCCTCCGATTTGGAGGCCGGGGCCCCTCGGCCTCCGATTTGGAGGCCGGGGCCCCTCGGCCTCCGATTTGGAGGCCGGGGCCCCTCGGCCTCCGATTTGGAGGCCGGGGGGCCTCGGCCTCCAATTTGGAGGCCGGGGCCCCTCGGCCTCCGATTTGGAGGCCGGGGCCCCTCGGCCTCCGATTTGGAGGCCGGGGGGCCTCGGCCTCCAATTTGGAGGCCGGGGCGCCTCGGCCTCCGATTTGGAGGCCGGGGCCCCTCGGCCTCCGATTTGGAGGCCGGGGCCCCTCGGCCTCCGATTTGGAGGCCGGGGCCCCTCGGCCTCCGAATTGGAGGCCGGGGCCCCTCGGCCTCCGATTTTTGAGGCCGGGGCCCCTCGGCCTCCGATTTGGAGGCCGGGGCCCCTCGGCCTCCGATATGGAGGCCGGGGCCCCTCGGCCTCCGATATGGAGGTCGGGGCCCCTCGGCCTTCGATTTGGAGGTCGGGGCCCCTCGGCCTCCGATATGGAGGCCGGGGCCCCTCGGCCTCCGATTTGGAAGTCGGGGCCCCTCGGCCTCCGATATGAAGGTCGGGGCCCCTCGGCCTCCGATTTGGAGGTCGGGGCCCCTCGGCCTCCGATATGGAGGTCGGGGCCCCTCGGCCTCCGATTTGGAGGTCGGGGCCCCTCGGCCTCCGATGTGGTGGTCGGGGCCCCTCGGCCTCCTATTTGGTGGGCTGGACACCTCAGGTAACAATTTGGTGGGTTGGTCACTTTAAGAGCTGATATTATCTGGCAAAACTGTGTCCTGGTGGGGTCATGTAGAGTTCGTAGGCGTTGTCATAGTAACTGGGTGTGACTGCACATATCAATGAGCTGATCAGCCAGGTGGCAGTTGGCAGTTATTTTTTAAATTGCCTCAGTAATCAGCCATTATACCTTATGGCTAAATTTCCCTATTGAAATGCATTGGCAATGCATTCCAATGAGAGAAAAACAATTTTCAAACGTTAATTGCGCCAAAACTACAAATCCGATCGACACGAAAAATACTTAGCACACCTCTTGGGGACGCTGGCTTCGAAATGACACCTCACTGGAGTCTGTGCGTGTAGCGGTTCGGGCCGCATTAATTGCGGAAAAAAGCCTAATAATAATAAGAAGAATAAGAACTAGATGTGTATTTCCTGAAGGAACTACAGATAGTGCTTTGGAATGGTGCCCGGGCTACCCCTGCAAGACTTTCACACTTGGGTGCCCTTCAGGTGCTGATTTGGTGGGCGGGGCCCCTCAGGGTCCAATTTGGTGGGCGGGGCCCCTCAGGGTCCGATTTGGTGGACGGTGCCCCTCAGGGTCCGATTTGGTGGAGGGGGTCCCTCAGGGTCCGATTTGGTGGACGGGGTCCCTCAGGGTCCGATTTGGTAGAAGGGGTCCCTCAGGGTCCGATTTGGTGGACGGGGCCCCACAGGGTCCGATTTGGTGGGCGGGGTCACTCAGGGTCCGATTTGGTGGGCGGGGTCACTCTGGGTCCGATTTGGTGGGCGGGGTCACTCTGGGTCCGATTTGGTGGGCGGGGTCACTCTGGGTCCGATTTGGTGGGCGGGGTCACTCTGGGTCCGATTTGGTAGAAGGGGTCCCTCAGGGTCCGATTTGGTGGACGGGGCCCCACAGGGTCTGATTTGGTGGGCGGGGTCACTCTGGGTCCGATTTGATGGGCGGGGTCACTCTGGGTCCGATTTGGTGGGCGGGGTCACTCTGGGTCCGATTTGGTAGAAGGGGTCCCTCAGAGTCCGATTTGGTGGACGGGGCCCCACAGGGTCCGATTTGGTGGGCGGGGTCACTCAGGGTCCGATTTGGTGGGCGGGGTCACTCTGGGTCCGATTTGGTGGGCGGGGTCACTCTGGGTCCGACTTGGTGGGCGGGGTCCCTCAGGGTCCGATTTGGTGGATGGGGCCCCACAGGGTCCGATTTGGTGGGCGGGGTCACTCAGGGTCCGATTTGGTGGGCGGGGTCACTCTGGGTCCGATTTGGTGGGCGGGGTCACACTGGGTCCGATTTGGTGGGCGGGGTCACTCTGGGTCGGATTTGGTGGGCGGGGTCACTCTGGGTCCGATTTGGTGGGCGGGGCACCTCTGGGTCCGATTCGGTGGGCGGGGTCACTCTGGGTCCGATTTGGTGGGCGGGGTCACTCTGGGTCCGATTTGGTGGGCGGGGTCACTCTGGGTCCGATTTGGTGGGCGGGGTCACTCTGGGTGCGATTTGGTGGGCGGGGTCACTCTGGGTCCGATTTGGTGGGCGGGGTCACTCTGGGTCCGATTTGGTGGGCGGGGTCACTCTGGGTCCGATTTGGTGGGCGGGGACACTCTGGGTCCGATTTGGTGGGCGGGGTCACTCTGGGTCCGATTTGGTGGGCGGGGCACCTCTGGGTCCGATTTGGTGGGCGGGGCACCTCTGGGTCCGATTTGGTGGGCGGGGCACCTCTGGGTCCGATTTGGTGGGCGGGGCACCTCTGGGTCCGATTTGGTGGGCGGGGTCACTCTGGGTCCGATTTGGTGGGCGGGGTCACTCTGGGTCCGATTTGGTGGGCGGGGTCACTCTGGGTCCGATTTGGTGGGCGGGGTCACTCTGGGTCCGATTTGGTGGGCGGGGTCACTCTGGGTCAGATTTGGTGGGCGGGGTCACTCTGGGTCCAATTTGGGGGGCGGGGCCACTCGGGGTCCGATTCGGGGGTCCGGGTCACTCGGGGTCCGATTTGGGGGCGGGGTCACTCAGGGTCCGATTTGGGGGGCGGGGGCACACTTACTTTTTCACACACGGGACCTGGGTGCACTTACTTTTCACCCACGGGACCAGGGGTGCACTTACTTTTCACACTTGGGACCGGGGTGCACTTACTTTTCACCCACGGGACCGAGGGTGCACTTACTTTTCACTTACGGGACCTGGGGTGCGCTTACTTTTCACACTCAGGACCGGGGGTGCACTTACTTTTCACACACGGGACTGGGGTGCACTTAATTTTCACCCACGGGACTGGGGGTGCACTTAATTTTCACCCACGGGACCGGGGGTGCACTTACTTTTCACAAACGGGATCGGGGTGCACTTACTTTTCACACACATGGGACCGGGGTGCACTTACTTTTCACACAAGGGACCGGGGGTGCACTTACTTTTCACACCAGGAACGGGGGTGCACTTACTTTTCACACACGGGACCAGGGGTGCACTTACTTTTCACTCACGGGACCGGGGGTGCACTTACTTTTCACCCACGGGACCGGGGGTGCACTTACTTTTCAACCACGGGACCGGGGGTGCACTTACTTTTCACACCCGGGACCAGGGATGCACTTACTTGTCACACACGGGACCGGGGTGCACTTACTTTTCACCCACGGGACCGAGGGTGCACTTATTTTTCACACACGGGACCAGGGATGCACTTACTTTTCACACACGGGACCGGGGTGCACTTACTTTTCACCCACAGGACCGAGGGTGCACTTACTTTTCACTTACGGGACCTGGGGTGCGCTTACTTTTCACACTCAGGACCGGGGGTGCACTTACTTTTCACACACGGGACCGGGGTGCACTTAATTTTCACCCACGGGACTGGGGGTGCACTTACTTTTCACAAACGGGATCGGGGTGCACTTACTTTTCACACACATGGGACCGGGGTGCACTTACTTTTCACACAAGGGACCTGGGGTGCACTTACTTTTCACACACATGGGACCGGGGTGCACTTACTTTTCACACCAGGAACGGGGGTGCACTTACTTTTCACACACGGGACCGGGGGTGCACTGGGCACCTCAGGGTCAGATTTGGTGTGCGGGTCACTTTAAGAGCTGATATTATCTGGCAAAACTGTGTCCTAGTGAGGTCATGTAGAGTTCGTACTCGTTGGCATAGTAACTGGGTCTGACTGCACATAGCAGTGAGCTAATCAGCCAGGTGGCAGTTGGCAGTTAGTTTGAAATTGCCTCAGAAATCAGCCCATTATAAGCTTATAGGAAAATTTACCCATAGAGAAATTGCATTCCAATCAGGGGAAAAACGCAAATTGCGCCAAAACTACAAATCCGATCGACACGAAAAATACTTAGCACACCTCTTGGGAACGCTGGCTTCGAAATGACACCTCACTGGAGTCTGTGCGTGCAGCGGTTCGGGCCGCATTAATCGCGGACTGAATAATAATAATAATAATAATAATAAGTTGTCTACGGGGGAATAACAATATAGTGCTTTTTACAAAAGCACTATAATAAGAAGTTGTCTACGGTGGAATAACAATACAGTGCTTTTTACAAAGCACTATAACTAGATGGGTATTTCCTGAAGGAACTACAGATAGTGCTTTGGAATGGTGCCCGGGCTGCCCCTGCAAGACTTTCACATTTGGGTGCCCCTCAGGTGCTGATTTGGTGGGCGGGGCCACTCTGGGTCCGATTTGGTGGGCGGGGCCACTCTGGGTCCGATTTGGTGGGCGGGGTCACTCTGGGTCGATTTGGTGGGCGGGGTCACTCTGGGTCCGATTTGGTGGGCGGGGTCACTCTGGGTCCGATTTGGTGGACGGGGCCCCTCAGGGTCCGATTTGGTGGGCTGAGCACCTCTGGGTCAGATTTGGTGGGCGGGGCACCTCGGTCAGATTTGGTGGGCGGGGCACCTCTGGGTCACATTTGGTGGGCAGGGTCACTCTGGGTCACATTTGGTGGGCGGGGTCACTCTGGGTCACATTTGGTGGGCGGGGTCACTCTGGGTCACATTTGGTGGGCGGGGTCACTCTGGGTCACATTTGGTGGGCGGGGTCACTCTGGGTCACATTTGGTGGGCGGGGTCACTCTGGGTCACATTTGGTGGGCGGGGTCACTCTGGGTCACATTTGGTGGGCGGGGACACTCTGGGTCACATTTGGTGGGCGGGGTCACTCTGGGTCACATTTGGTGGGCGGGGTCACTCTGGGTCACATTTGGTGGGCGGGGTCACTCTGGGTCACATTTGGTGGGCGGGGTCACTCTGGGTCACATTTGGTGGGCGGGGTCACTCTGAGTCACATTTGGTGGGCGGGATCACTCTGGGTCACATTTGGTGGGCGGGGTCACTCTGGGTCACATTTGGTGGGCGGGGTCACTGAGTCACATTTGGTGGGCGGGGTCACTCTGGGTCACATTTGGTGGGCGGGGTCACTCTGGGTCCGATTTGGTGGGCGGGGTCACTCTGGGTCCGATTTGGTGGGCGGGGTCACTCTGGGTCCGATTTGGTGGGCGGGGCACCTCTGGGTCCGATTTGGTGGGCGGGGCCACTCGCGGTCCCATTTGGTGGGCGGGGTCACATTTGGTGGGCGGGGTCACATTTGGTGGGCGGGGTCACTCTGGGTCACATTTGGTGGTCGGGGCCCCTCAGGGTCCGATTTGGTGGTCGGGGCCCCTCAGGGTCCGATTTGGAGGTCGGGGCCCCTCAGGGTCCGATTTGGTGGTCGGGGCCCCTCAGGGTCCGATTTGGTGGTCGGGGCCCCTCAGGGTCCGATTTGGTGGTCGGGGCCCCTCAGGGTCCGATTTGGAGGTCGGGGCCCCTCAGGGTCCGATTTGGTGGTCGGGGCCCCTCAGGGTCCGATTTGGTGGTCGGGGCCCCTCAGGGTCCGATTTGGTGGTCGGGGCCCCTCAGGGTCCGATTTGGTGGTCGGGGCCCCTCAGGGTCCGATTTGGTGGTCGGGGCCCCTCAGGGTCCGATTTGGTGGTCGGGGCCCCTCAGGGTCCGATTTGGTGGGCGGGGCCCCTCAGGGTCCGATTTGGTGGTCGGGGCCCCTCAGGGTCCGATTTGGAGGTCGGGGCCCCTCAGGGTCCGATTTGGTGGTCGGGGCCCCTCAGGGTCCGATTTGGAGGTCGGGGCACCTCAGGGTCCGATTTGGTGGTCGGGGCCCCTCAGGGTCCGATTTGGAGGTCGGGGCCCCTCAGGGTCCGATTTGGAGGTCGGGGCCCCTCAGGGTCCGATTTGGAGGTCGGGGCCGCTCAGGGTCCGATTTGGAGGTCGGGGCCCCTCAGGGTCCGATTTGGTGGTCGGGGCCCCTCAGGGTCCGATTTGGTGGTCGGGGCCCCTCAGGGTCCGATTTGGTGGTCGGGGCCCCTCAGGGTCCGATTTGGTGGTCGGGGCCCCTCAGGGTCCGATTTGGTGGTCGGGGCCCCTCGGCCTCCGATTTGGAGGCCGGGGCCCCTCGGCCTCCGATTTGGAGGCCGGGGCCCCTCGGCCTCCGATTTGGAGGCCGGGGCGCCTCGGCCTCCGATTTGGAGGCCGGGGCCCCTCGGCCTCCGATTTGGAGGCCTGGGCCCCTCGGCCTCCGATTTGGAGGCCGGGGGGCCTCGGCCTCCGAATTGGAGGCCGGGGCCCCTCGGCCTCCGATTTGGAGGCTGGGGCCCCTCGGCCTCCGATTTGGAGGCCGGGGCGCCTCGGCCTCCGATTTGGAGGCCGGGGCCCCTCGGCCTCCGATTTGGAGGCCGGGGCCCCTCGGCCTCCGACATGGAGGCCGGGGCCCCTCGGCCTCCGATATGGAGATCGGGGCCCCTAGGCCTCCGATATGGAGGTCGGGACCCCTCGGCCTCCGATATGGAGGCCGGGGCCCCTCGGCCTCCGATATGGAGACCGGGGCCCCTCGGCCTCCGATATGGAGGTCGGGGCCCCTCGGCCTCCGATTTGGAGGTCGGGGCCCCTCGGCCTCCGATGTGGTGGTCGGGGCCCCTCGGCCTCCTATTTGGTGGGCTGGACACCTCAGGTAACAATTTGGTGGGTTGGTCACTCTAAGAGCTGATATTATCTGGCAAAACTGTGTCCTGGTGGGGTCATGTAGAGTTCGTAGGCGTTGTCATAGTAACTGGGTGTGACTGCACATATCAATGAGCTGATCAGCCAGGTGGCAGTTGGCAGTTATTTTTTAAATTGCCTCAGTAATCAGCCATTATACCTTATGGCTAAATTTCCCTATTGAAATGCATTGGCAATGCATTCCAATGAGAGAAAAACAATTTTCAAACGTTAATTGCGCCAAAACTACAAATCCGATCGACACGAAAAATACTTAGCACACCTCTTGGGGACGCTGGCTTCGAAATGACACCTCACTGGAGTCTGTGCGTGTAGCGGTTCGGGCCGCATTAATTGCGGAAAAAAGCCTAATAATAATAAGAAGAATAAGAACTAGATGGGTATTTCCTGAAGGAACTACAGATAGTGCTTTGGAATGGTGCCCGGGCTGCCCCTGCAAGGCTTTCACACTTGAGTGCCCCTCAGGTGCCCGTTTGGTGGTTGGGGCCCCTCAGGGGCCGATTTGGTGGGCGGTGTCAATCTGGGTCCGATTTGGTGGGCGGGGGTCACTCTGGGTCCGATTTGGTGGGCGGGGTCACTCTGGGTCCGATTTTTTGGGCGGGGTCACTCTGGGTCCGATTTGGTGGGCCGGGTCACTCTGGGTCCGATTTGGTGTTTGGGGCCGCTCAGGGGGCCAATTTGGTGGGCGGGGCGACTCTGGGTCCGATTTGGTGGGCGGGGTCACTCTGGGTCCGATTTGGTGGGCGGGGTCACTCTGGGTCCGATTTGGTGGGCGGGGTCACTCTGGGTCCGATTTGGTGGGGGGGGTCACTCTGGGTCCGATTTGGTGGGCGGGGTCATTCTGGGTCCGATTTGGTGGGCGGGGTCACTCTGGGTCCGATTTGGTGGGCGGGGTCACTCTGGGTCCAATTTGGTGGGCGGGGTCACTCTGGGTCCGATTTGGTGGGCGGGGTCACTTTGGGTCCGATTTGGTGGGCGGGGTCACTCTGGGTCCGATTTGGTGGGCGGGGTCACTCTGGGTCCGATTTGGTGGGCGGGGCCCCTCAGGGGCCGATTTGGTGGGCGGGGCCCCTCAGGGGTGCACTTACTTTTCATACATGGGACGAAAGGGTGTCAGTCACTTTATTCTGATGTTTGACTTTGATAAATGATCATGTCCTAAAATGGACACTGGACATTTGCATAGCTGCCATCTTTGGAAGGTCAAGTTGGGGGTAATGGAAAGTTCGCCATTATTTCCTATGGGAATTTTTTTTTTTAAATGCGATTTTTAAAAAAAACTACAAATCGGATCGACATGAAAAATACTTAGCACACCTCTCGTGGACGCTGGCTTCGAAATGACGCCTCACTGGAGTCTGTGCGTGCAGCGGTTTGGGCCGCATTAATTGCGGAAAAAAACTGAATAAGTTTACCACGTTCGGATTACAATAATAATACTAGATGGGTATTTCCTGAAGGAACTACAGATAGTGCTTTGGAATGGTGCCCGGGTTACCCCTGCAAGACTTTCACACTTGGGTGCCCTTCAGGTGCTGATTTGGTGGGCGGGGCCCCTCAGGGTCCGATTTGGTGGGCGGGGCACCTCAGGGTCCGATTTGGTGGTCGGGGCCCCTCAGGGTCCGATTTGTTGGGCGGGGCCCCTCATGGTCCGATTTGGTGGGCAGGGTAACTCTGGGTCCGATTTGGTGGGCAGGGTAACTCTGGGTCCGATTTAGTGGGCGGGGCCACTCGGGGTCACATTTGGTGGGCGGGGTCACATTTGGTGGGCGGGGTCACATTTGGTGGGCGGGGTCACTCTGGGTCACATTTGGTGGGCGGGGTCACTCTGGGTCACATTTGGTGGGCGGGGTCACTCTGGGTCACATTTGGTGAGCGGGGTCACTCTGGGTCACATTTGGTGGGCGGGGTCACTCTGGGTCACATTTGGTGGGCGGGGTCACTCTGGGTCACATTTGGTGGGCGGGGTCACTCTGGGTCACATTTGGTGGGCGGGGTCACATTTGGTGGGCGGGGTCACTTTGGGTCACATTTGGTGGGCGGGGTCACTCTGGGTCACATTTGGTGGGCGGGGTCACTCTGGGTCACATTTGGTGGGCGGGGTCACTCTGGGTCACATTTGGTGGGCGGGGTCACTCTGGGTCACATTTGGTGGGCGGGGTCACTCTGGGTCACATTTGGTGGGCGGGGTCACTCTGGGTCACATTTGGTGGGCGGGGCCACTCTGGGTCACATTTGGTGGGCGGGGTCACTCTGGGTCACATTTGGTGGGCGGGGTCACTCTGGGTCACATTTGGTGGGCGGGGTCACATTTGGTGGGCGGGGTCACTCTGGGTCACATTTGGTGGGCGGGGTCACTCTGGGTGACATTTGGTGGGCGGGGTCACATTTGGTGGGCGGGGTCACTCTGGGTCACATTTGGTGGGCGGGGTCACTCTGGGTCACATTTGGTGGGCGGGGTCACTCTGGGTCACATTTGGTGGGCGGGGTCACTCTGGGTCACATTTGGTGGGCGGGGTCACTCTGGGTCCGATTTGGTGGGCGGGGTCACTCTGGGTCCGATTTGGCGGGCGGGGCCACTCGGGGTCCGATTTGGTGGGCGGGGCCACTCGGGTCCGATTTGGTGGGCTGCGCACCTCAGGTGCCAATTTGGTGCGCGGGTCACTTTAAGAGCTGATATTATCTGGCAAAACTGTGTCCTGGTGGGGTCATGTAGAGTTCGTAGGCGTTGGCATAGTAACTGGGTCTGACTGCACATCGCAATGAGCTAATCAGCCAGGTGGCAGTTGGCAGTTATTTTGAAATTGCCTCAGAAATCAGCCATTATCCCTTATTGTTGGAACAATTTCCCATTGAAATGCATTGAGACGAAATTTTCAAACGCCAATTGCGCCAAAACTAGAAATCCGATCGACACGAAAAATACTTAGCACACCTGCCAGGAACGCTGGCTTCGAAATGACACCTCACTGGAGTCTGTGCGTGCAGCGGTTCGGGCCGCATTAATTGCGGACTGAATAATAATAAGAAGAAGAATAAGTTGACTACGGTGGAATAACAATATAGTGCTTTGTCCCAAAGCACTATAATAAGAAGTTGTCTACGGTGGAATAACAATACAGTGCTTTTTACAAAGCACTATAATAAAATAGCTTTGTCCAGCGGAGGAGGACAACTGTAATGAGAGGCTCACACAGTTACTAGGCCCAAGTAAGTAAGTAGGCTAAATGCAGTTCAAAATTGGTAACAGGAGTACACAGGCGGCATAGCTTTGTTCAGCGGAGGAGGACAACTGTAATGAGAGGCTCACACAGTTACTAGGCCCAAGTAAGAAAGTAGGCTAAATGCAGTTCAAAATTGGTAACAGGAGTACACAGGCGGCATAGCTTTGTTCAGCGGAGGAGGAATAACAGCAAAATGAGGCAGATAAGCTTACCTGCCTAGGCCTCTAAACAAATGCACTATCAGGATGCAGTGGACCCATGTGGTTAAGATGGAGACTACACAGGTGCAGCATAACCGATGAGGCAGCCACTCTCAACCTACCAAACTAATGGAGGGGGTGGCTGCTTGGCACATTGCTGCACATAAAAGACTTGTATGTGGTGATGCTCACACAATGTTCGTGTTTTTTCAAATTTTTGGAGGATCTCTGAATCCTCTTCTTGTGCTCTTGCTGTTTAGGATTCAGCGGAGGAGGACAACTGTTATGAGAGGCTCACACACACTTAGTAGGCCTAAAATAAAAAAGTAGGCTAAATGCAGTTCAAAATTGGTAAGAGGAGTACACAGGCGGTATAGCTTTGTTCAGCGGAGGAGGACAACTGTTATGAGAGGCTCACACAGTTACTAGGCCCAAGTAAGTAAGTAGGCTAAATGCAGTTCAAAATTGGTAACAGGAGTACACAGGCGGCACAGCTTTGTTCAGCGGAGGAGGAAACTGTTATGAGAGGCTCACACAGACTTAGTAGGCCTAAAATAAAAAAGTAGGCTAAATGCAGTTCAAAATTGGTAAGAGGAGTACACAGGCGGCATAGCTTTGTTCAGCGGAGGAGGACAACTGTAATGAGAGTATCACACAGTTACTAGGCCCAAGTAAGTAGGCTAAATGCAGTTCAAAATTGGTAACAGGAGTACACAGGTGGCATTGCTTTGTTCAGTGGAGGACAACTGTAATAAGTGGCTGACACAGTTAGTAGGCCAAAATATTAAAGTGGGCTAAATGTCAGCAAAAAATAGTTCATAAATAAACTGGTGGCATAGCTAGGTACAGGGGTGGGCTCCTCTGTTGAGTAGCAGACAATGGTAGTAGACGCAAAGTATTAACTGGTCTAAATGGAGGCCAGGGCCCCTGTATATTTTAACTATCATCTATCATTTCAACAAATTTGTATTGGCAGTGGCATTGAAGGATTTAACAGCACAGACTACACAGTGGTGGAGCAGGGAGAGGTAAGTTTTGCAAGTGGTAGAGCACTGTTCGAGCTGGGGGGAACACTCTCTCATGGGCGGCGTTACTGGCACAGGGCCCCTCATATTACGACGGTGTGTCTGACGTTGGTTGTGCACCACCACCATCAGAGACACTTCATTGTACTATGAGGGACCCTGTGCAAGTGCCGTCGCCCAAGAGTGGGCATACCCACCTGTCCAGGCAAACGGCACTCGCACGTGTGCTTGCGCCAAGTGTTGACCACGGCCCTGTGGAGGGAGTCAACCTATTTAGGGAGGTATAAAAATGGCTTATGGTGGACATTCAGCAGCTGCAAATGGAGGAATTGGAGCAGTCAGTAAGAGGAGGCCAAAAGCAAGACATTTTTAAGGCAAGCTACGTGTCAGCAGGGGAAGGTGGGCCAAAATAATTGGAAATCCATGATTGGTTCATTTTAATGAAGGTTAGATCATCAATATTTCGGGTAGCCAGATGTGTCCTTTTTTCGGTCAGTATTGAACCAGCAGCACTGAAGACTCTTTCTGATAGCACACTAGCAGCTGGGCAAGCGAGCTCCTCTAATGCATGTTCTATCAATTCAGGCCAGGTGTCTATTTTAGATGCCCAGTAATCAAAGGGGAATGACCTGTGAGGGAGAACATCGATAAGGAAGGAAAAGTAGTTCGTAACCATACTGGACAAATGCTGTCTCCTGTCACTTTGAATCGATGCAGCACTACCTGTCGTGTCAGTGGTCATTGCGAAATCACTCCACAACCTGGTCAGAAAACCCCTCTGTCCAACGCCACTTTGGATTTGTGCACCTCTAACACCTCTGCCATGTTGCCCCCTACAGCTCGTGTGAGAACCATCACCACCACTGTGTGCTGGGAATGCCTGAACCAAACGGTCTACAAGAGTTGCTTGTTTGGTAGCCAATATTTGCTCAAGGTTCTCATGTGGCATGATATTTTGTAATTTTCCTTTGCATCGTGGATCCAGGAGGCAGGCCAATGAGTAATCGTCATCGGTCATCATTTTGAAAATGCTGGGGTCCCTTTTTAGGATACGCAAGGCATACTCAGCCATGTGGGCCAATGTTCCAGGTGTCAATTCACTGCTTGTGCTGGGTTGAGGAGCACTTTCCTGCAAATCAACATCACTTCTGTCCCGCAAAAACTCTGTACCTGACCTAACGCCACCAGTTTCTATTGACCCCTGAGAAGCATCCTCCTCCCATAAATATTCATCCCCATCATCCTCCTCCTCCTCCTCTTCGTCCGCCACCTCGTCCAGGAGAGTTCCCTGAGCAGACAATGGCTGACTGTCATCAAGGCTTCCCTCCTTCTCGGCTGCAGACGCCGGCTCCTTAATGTGCGTCAAACTTTGCATCAGCAGATGCATTAGTGGGATGCTCATGCTTATGATGGCGTCGTTTGCACATACCAGCTGTGTGCATTCCTCAAAACACTGATGGACTTGACAGAGGTCTTAGAGCTTCGACCACTGCACACCAGACAACTCCATGTCTGCCATACAACTGCCTGCCCGTGTATGTGTATCCTCCCACAAATTATTTACTGCACGCCTCTGTTCGCACAGCCTCTGAACCATGTGCAGTATAAAGGTCCATCTTGTTGCAACGTCGATTATTAGGCAGTGCTGGGGAAAATTCAGCGATCGCTGATGGTTCAGCATACGGCTGGAGTGTATGGGCGACCGGCGGATGTGCGAGCAAAGTCTTCGCACCTTCAGGAGCAGGGCTGGTAACTCCGGATAATTTTTGAGGAAGCACTGCACCACCAGGTTCAAGGTGTGAGCCAGGCAAGGTATGTGTTTAAGTTCTGAAAGGGCTATGGCAGCCATAAAATTCCTTCCGTTATCACTGACTACCTTGCCTGCCTCAAGATGTACACTGCCCAGCCATGACTGAGTTTTTTGCTGCAAGTACTCGGCCAGTACTTCTGCAGTGTGTCTGTTGTCGCCCAAACACTTAATTTCTAACACAGCCTGCTGACGCATACCACTAGCTGTTCGATAATGGGACATCTTGTGTGCAACACTGGCAGCTGCGGATGGAGTGGTCATGCGACTGCGCTCTATGGACAAGCTTTCGCTTCTGGAGGAGGAGGAGGAGGGGTGGCGAATGCCTACAGCCAACTGTTTACAAGACCGTGGGCTAGGCAGAACTGTCCCACTATGGCTGTCCCCTGTGGACCCTGCATCCACCACATTAACCCAGTGTGCCGAGATGGACATGTAACATCCCTGGCCATGCCAACTGGTCCATGCATCTGTTGTGAGGTGCACCTTTCTACTGACTGATTGCCTCAGTGCATGCACAATGCGGTCTTTGACATGTTGGTGGAGGGCTGGGATGGCTTTTCTCTCAAAAAAGTTTTGACTGGGTAGGTCATAGCGTGGTACTGCATAGGCCATCAGGGATTTGAAAGCTTCGCTTTCAACCAACCGGTATGGCATCATCTCTAACGAGATGAGTCTATCAATGTGGGCGTTCAAACCATGTGTACGCGGATGAGAGGATGAGTACTTTCTTTTCATAACAAGAGTCTCTTGTAGGGTGAGCTGGACTGGAGAGGTGCATATGGTGGAATTAGCGGTGGTGGTGGTGGACATGGCGGATTGAGAGAGGGTTGGTGATGGCATTCTCGATGTTGGCCTACATACAGTGTTTCCTACCAATAACCTTGTGATTCCCTGACTGCTTTGGCCTTGCGACGATACCTTCACATTTGCTGCTGGTGGTGTCCTAACCGGTGGGCTTACAGTGAGGGAAGCAATGTAGCGTTGCTGACTACCTTCATTCTGAGCAGGTGCACCAATGGTATGGGACGTTTGGTAGTTAGTCCAGGCTTGCAAGTGCATGCTGGTTAAATGTCTAAGCATGCACGTTGTATTTAAATTTTGAAGATTCTTCCATCTGCAAAAGGTCTTTGAGCATTTCTTACAGATAACTTTTGACTTATCATTCGGATCTTGGTTAAAAAATTGCCACACTACACTCTTCCTACTATGGAATACCTTTTCAGGCATGGCACGCTGTGCTACTTTCACCGGATGGCCACGCTGTCCTAAAACTTTATGTTTTTGACAAACGTTTTTGGCCAGATACGGGCCTGCCAGATGACAGCTGTTGAGATGTAGATGGCTGCTGCGGATCATCCTCCTCCGCTTCAGAGCTACTGGCAGCGGCACCCTCTTCCCCCATTGGCTGCCAATCTGGGTCAACAACTGGGTCATCTATCACCTCCTCTTCAATGTAATGTGCACCTTCCTCTGTGTCACTGTGTAAGGTGCTATAGCGTTCGGGACGGGGCACCATAGTCTCATCAGAGTCAGATTCTGGCTCAGTACACTGCGAGGGCAATGTAGTGATCTACGTCAATGGAACAGCATTATAATCTAGCTGTGGCTGTGCATCAGTGCACTCCATGTCCGATTCATCTTGTAATGGGCAGTTAACAATTTCCCTTTCTAACCCAGGCACGGTATGTGTAAAGAGTTCCATGGAGTAACCTGTAGTGTCGCCTGACGCATCCTTCACTTTTGGTTTGGGTGAAGGACACAAAGAAACGTCTTGTTCCTGACCGGGAGCATCCACTGACGACTCGCTGCTTTTATATTTGGAACTTTCTGAAGAGGAGGCGAAAGAGCTAGAGGCTGAGTCAGCAAAGAAAGCCAAAACGTTTTCCTGCTGCTCCGGCTTTAAAAGCTGTTTTCCTACTCCCAGATACGGGAGCCTTCAAGGCCTTATGTAGCCAGACGATGATGCTGGCTCAACACCTCCAGCCTTAGGTGCTATTGTGCTTTTGCCACTACCACCAGATGCACCACCACCATCAGTACCAGCTAGTAACCACCGCCCACGGGCTCTTCCACCAGACTTCCCCATTTTTTGGAAAATCTAACCAAAATAACAACCGTTATTATGGTACTGTAAAACAAGGTAGAAGGTGTATATAAACGTGTTGAGATTTTAAATCTCCCTTTTATTTTGGGGAGACTGAACCAAAACTCAGGCCCAGTGTATATAACAACGCAATCTAAAGTGGCAGAAAGTGGCTGGATGATATACGACAAACTAACAGGACTGAAATATATCCACATTGTGAGAATTTGAATCTCCCTTTTTTTGGGAGACTGAACCAAAACTCAGGCACAGTGTATATAACAACGCAATCTAAGTGGCAGAAAGTGGCTGGCTGACATACGACAAACTAACAGGACTGAAGTATATCCACTTTGTCAGAATTTGAATCTCACTTTTTTTTGGAGACTGAACCAAAACTCAGGCCCTGTGCATAAAACAACACAATGTTAGTTGCAGAAAGTGGCTGGCTGATATACGACAAACTAACAGGACTGAAGTATATCCACTTTGTGAGAATTTAAATCTCCCTTTTTTTCGTGGAGACTGAACCAAAACTCAGGCCCAGTGTATATAACAACACAATGTAAGTTGCAGAAAGTGGCTGGCTGATATACAATAAACTAACAGGACAGAGGTATATCCACTTTGTGAGAATTTGAATCTCACTTTTTTTTGGGAGACTAAACCAAAACTCAAGCCCTTTGCATAAAACAACACAATGTACGAGGTAGAGAGTGGCTGGCTGATATACGACAAACTAACAGGACTGAAGTATATCCACTTTATGAGAATTGGAATCTCCCTTTTTTTGGGGGAGACTGAACCAAAACTCGGGCCCGTGTATAAAACAACACAATGAAAGTGGCAGAAAGTGGCTGGCTGATATACGACAAACTAACATGACTGAAGTATATCCACTTTGTGAGAATTTGAATCTCACTTTTTTTTTGGGAGACTGAACCAAAACTCAGGCCCTGTGCATAAAACAACACAATGTAAGTGTCTGAAAGTGGCTGGCTGATATACGACAAACTAAAAGGACTGAAGTATATCCACTTTGTGAGAATTGGAATCTCCCTTTTTTGGGTAGACTGAACCAAAACTCAGGCCCTGTGCATAAAACAACACAATGTAAGTGTCAGAAAGTGGCTGGCTGACATACGACAAACTAACAGGACTGAAGTATATCCACTTTGTGAGAATTTGAATCTCACTTTTTTTATTTGGGTGACTGAACCAAAACTCAGGCCCTGTGCGTAACACAACACAATGTAAGTGGCAGAAAGTGGCTGGCTGATATACGACAAACTAAGGCTACGTTCACATTAGCGTTGTGCGGGGCAGCGTCGGTGACGCAACGCACAACGCATGCAAAAACGCATGCACAACGCAGCTTTTTGTGACGTATGTGTTAATTTTTGCATGATTTTTGGCGCAGAAAAAACTGCATCATGCAGCGTCCTCTGCGCCCTGACAGTTGCACCAAAATGACGCATGCATCTCAAAACACAAGACAACGCATGTCCATGCGGCCCCCATGTTAAATATAGGGGCGCATGACGCATGCGTCGCCGCAGCTGCGCCCGACGCTGTCCCGCACAACGCTAATGTGAACGTAGCCTAAAAGGAATGAAGTTTATCCACTTTGTGAGAATTTGAATCTCACTTTTTTTGGTGGGAGACTGAACCAAAACTCAGGCCCAGTATATATAACAACGCAATCTAAGTGGCAGAAAGTGGCTGGCTGATATACGACAAACTGACAGGATTGAAGTATATCCACTTTGTGAGAATTTGAATCTCACTTTTTTGGGGGGGAGACTGAACAAAAACTCAGGCCCAGTGTATATAACAACACAATGTAAGTGGCAGAAAGTGGCTGGCTGACATACGACAAACTAACAGGACTGAATTATATCCACTTTGTGAGAATTTGAATCTCCCCTTTTTTTGGGGGGAGACTGAACCAAAACTCAGGCCCAGTGTATATAACAACACAATCTAAGCGGCAGAAAGTGGTTGGCTGATATACGACAAACTAAAAGGACTGAAGTATATCCACTTTGTGAGAATTGGAATCTCCCTTTTTTGGGTAGACTGAACCAAAACTCAGGCCCTGTGCATAAAACAACACAATGTAAGTGTCAGAAAGTGGCTGGCTGACATACGACAAACTAACAGGACAGAAGTATATCCATTTTGTGAGAATTTGAATCTCACTTTTTTGGGTAGACTGAACCAAAACTCAGGCCCTGTGTATAAAACAACACAATGTAAGTGGCAGAAAGTGGCTGGAAGATATATGAAAAAATACAAGGACTGTAGTACAATTTCAATCTCCCTACAATGATCTCAGGAAAAGTATGGCAGCAATAAAAAGGACTGCTGCACACAAAAGTGTGGACAAATAAACAAGATAGCTGTGCAGAAAGGAGCAACAGGATTTCTGCTTTTAAAAAAGTAGTTGGTTTGCACAGCAGCGTGCAAACAGCAATGCAGCTATCAGGCAGCCTAATAAGCTACAGAGTTGATGCACAAAAATATAGCCTCCACTGTCCCTGCAATAAAATGGAGGTGTTGGACAGTGGAAATCGCTACAGCACATGCAATTTGGGGGTTAATCTTCCCTCCCTAACTATATCCCTTCTTCTGACGAAGCTGCGGCAACCTCTCCCTATTATTATTATTATTATACATTTTTATAGCGCCATTTATTCCATGGCGCTTTACATGTGAATACGGGGCAAATATAGACAATTACATTAAACATGAGCAGATAACAAGGCACACGAGTACATAAGGAGGGAGGACCCTGCCTCCCTATGCTAAGATCGGCAGAAGTAAAATGGTGGTCGGCGTTCACGCCCCTTTATAGCCCCTGTGACGCCGCAGAAAGCAAGCCAATCACTGTCATGCCCTTCTCTAAGATGGTGGGGACCGAGACCTATGTCATCACGCTGCCCACACTCTGCGTCCTCCTTCATTGGCTGAAAAATGGTGCTGAAAACGTCATATGAAACACGACTTTTGCACGCAGATCGTCGACCTCATGGCCGATCCCACACTAGGAGTGGGTCGGGTTTCATGAAACCTGACTTTGCCGAAAGTCGTCGATTTTTGAATTTGTCCAATCCAACCCTAATCACTAGTATTTTGTTGCACCACCTCTGGCTTTTATAACAGCTTGCAGTCTCTGAGGCATGGACTTACTGAGTGTCACACAGGACTCTTCATCAATCTGGCTCCAACTTTCTCTGATTGCTGTTGCCAGATCAGCTTTGCAGGTTGGAGTCTTGTCATGGACCATTTTCTTCAACTTCCACCCAAGATTTTCAATTGGATTGAGATGTGGACTATTCATAATTATTTAATCCAAAATTTTTGCCAGGGGTTGTATGAGGTGAGAAGTCTCTTTCTTTAGGCCAGTCTCACATGTCCAGATAATTCCGGTACCGGAGAAATTGGTACCGGAGTTATCCATGTCCGTGTGTCTGTGTGCTCATGTAGCACATCTGTGTGGCACACGTGCGGCAGCCGTGTGCCGACTGAGGACCACACGGACCGTGCAGGAGACAGCGCTACAGTTAAGCTCTGTCCCCCCTGCGTGTGGTGCTGAAGCCGGCATTCATTCCTTGCGGATCCGCAGCAAAATCCAGAGCATGTGCACATAACCTTAGATTCACACCAGGTTAACCCCCACCCTCCCAGTCTAACACCGTTTTTGATTTTCTGATTTTTTTATTTATTGGCTGTTTATTTTTCTCCTCTTTTTTGGAGGTTTTTGTTCCCTCTCTTTTTAATTGATTTTATATATTGATATTTAATAACATTTGTTTTACTATTGAGTTGGAATCGCTTCTCATCTAAGGGTGTTTTACCACATTAAATTATTTTGATTGAAAAATTGGTATAGGTGATATGACAGGCATCTGCCATCTAGAGTGTGATGTCACATCTGGCTCTCTGACTTTTCTGCAGCAAATACGCTGCAAGAATAGTCAAGCTGCATATTTGCAGCGTTTATTCACCATCAATTCAAGTCAATAGGTGGAAAACGCTGAAAAAACGCTGGAAAAACGCTGAAAGAAATGACATGCCCTATGTAAAAAAAAGCAAAAAATGCAGCAAAAATGCCCTGTATGAAATTACCCTTAAAATGTGGATTGTTAGATATTACCCAGATTAAAAAAAAAAGATGGCTGAAAGGTCCTGTTGAAATGTGGGGTTTTGGAACAAAGCTACATGGTGGGCATAGCAGATATATTTCTGTGTGTTTTGGGAGCCATTTATCTCATGAGTCTAAGGCTTGACTACTCTGTTAACCCTGCTGTTCTGTTGGTCAAAAATGACCGACTTTGAACTTCAATATTCTTTAAAATATTCAAGATGCGGCTCTGAAACCCGTGGCCGACCGACCCATCCTCATTTAAGTCAATCAACCACAAGTTTCAGAACCGCATCTTGAACACCCCAAAAAATACCAAAGTTCAAAATAGGTCTCCCCAGACCGAACAGAACAGCAGGGTTTTTGGTGCATGACTGCCAACATCATGCTGATTGACAGTTGGATCTCCACAGGTAGGCAGCGGGGAGCCAGCTATCAATCAGCATGACGACATTGGCAGTGATGTGCCATCAACAGAGCAGAGCTGAAGAGAAGCAGCTACTCTATCTGTCAAGGTAATTATTCCTGTT